>NW_027109769.1:25603-26601 GCF_000696795.3 Halyomorpha halys
TATCGCAAATCTGGGTCAAATTATGTGTTATCTGAAAAAAATGGTATTGCACCAAATAAATATTTTTATTCATTTTTTAAAAATTATTATATACTCTAATGAATATTGATAAATAAAATCCAACTTCTAGAGAAAGAATGCATCCCTTATTAATATATCCCCTTAAGCTAATTGTCAGATCCTGTATATATTGTATTTATCCGTTGTTCATTACAAGTAACCATGTGAAATTGTTAATTATTTCAAATAAATATAATTAAAGGTACTTAAGAAAAAGATTTTTTAAAAAGTCCACATTTAAGAATTTCTGGACCTCAACATCACATAAGAAGCAGATTTGGCCCGAACTAAGATGTTTTAATTTAAATCAATAATTGAAGTACCGCCATTTTGTGGTTCCTTCTCAAGGCTATCATGTTTTCTGAAACATTCATCAAATTTACTTGTTGCATTTTATTGTACAGTTGTAAATTTTAATAAATAAATAAATAAAGGTTTTATGAGAATAACATTTCGGTGAGGACCCAGAAAACAGTAAACAAGATAAAATATGACGAAAAAGAATTAGCTGAGAAGTTGATAAATAATGAAGAAAATGTTGATTAATAGCACGTCTACGATTTCAATAAAAATCAGACTAGATCTTCATTTCTTACTTCTTTTCCGCAGTTCTATTTTTCTACCAGGATTACCTTTAAAAGAGCTCGGCAGAGAAGGGGATGAATTTCACTTATTTACTAAAAAGAGAGCAGTAGATTTTTTTCCACTTACTTTTCCCTGATCACATTCGGTAAAATATAAAATAATTCTCCATTTATGATCAGTTTCTGACCGGGTGGTATATTTCTATTTATAATTCCATAAACTTCATTTAAGCAATACCAAAGAAAATGCCCGATTTCGGATAGAATTAAAATTAGATTATATATATATATATACTTCGATGTCAGCTGACTGAGCAGATCAGCAGCTGATCATGTGTATATATAAAGATGTGC
>NW_027109769.1:28151-37064 GCF_000696795.3 Halyomorpha halys
GTGTCTTAAAGAGCAATAAATCTTGTTGCCTATGTTGTACATGTAGTCCCACTATCTTCAAGTGCCTCACTGTACAGCAGGATGTGCTTCACTATCAGAAATATCTTGCATATTCTGCAAGTCAGTGGGTTCAGCCCCTTTAGAATATAATAAAATAGATACCCTTTAGAAGGCATAGTTGTTCATGCTGTGCACATTCTGGCTAAAGACAGCTTCGCATTGGTTTCTTCTCCCAGCTGTTTTCCAGACTATCGTTACTTTCTCGGATGTTCTTAATCACCCAGTAGCCTAGCATTTATATAGTTCTTACCTAGCGTAGGTTTAACAGTCCACTGCAGTAGTTTTGTCAATATTTATAACTTCGGTAATAGCGTCGTTTTAGCATCTGGAGATCTGCATTCTTTCTCTAAAAATTGGATTTTATTTATCAATATTCATTAGAGTTTCTGCTTTCTATTGAGTTGAAAGAATCTGAAACTATCAAATGACATGCATGTTTGTTTTTCATTATACGGTTCAAGTCTTTCTAGATTGAATAAAGATTCCCTGCGTGTGTGCTAGTTTTTCCGGTAGAATGAGTTTTTGGCAAATAGAACCTACGATTATTACACATTTAACATCTGTCTTCGAATTAGAAGAATCGTTAACCCAAGAGTATTAGCTGAAGAAGCTTACAGTTCTTTCCATCCTTTGTAAGTTTGTTTATAAACATGATGAGGAGTAGTAGGTTTCGGAAATTGTGATATTCTGAAGTCGATTACATTCCATTCAATCATAATAATTATCAATTGAATTTGCTCATATATATATATAATTAGATAGGAATCTTTATTCAATCAAGAAAGACTTGAACCGTATAATGAAAAACAAACATGGATGTCATTTGATAGTTCCAGATTCGTTCAAGTCAATAGAAAGCAGAAACTCTAATGAATATTGATAAATAAAATCCAACTTCTAGAGAAAGAATGCATCCCTTCATTAAAAATAATAAAATTTCTGTCTCCATCGCACTAGGGTATTGGAAGAAACTAGGGTACAGATCTCCAGATGCTAAAACGACGCTATTACCGAAGTTATAAATATTGACAAAACTACTGCAGTGGACTGTTAAACCTACGCTAGGTAAGAACTATATAAATGCTAGGCTACTGGGTGATTAAGAACATCCGAGAAAGTAACGATAGTCTGGAAAACAGCTGGGAGAAGAAACCAATGCGAAGCTGTCTTTAGCCAGAATGTGCACAGCATGAACAACTATGCCTTCTAAAGGGTATCTATTTTATTATATTCTAAAGGGGCTGAACCCACTGACTTGCAGAATATGCAAGATATTTCTGATAGTGAAGCACATCCTGCTGTACAGTGAGGCACTTGAAGATAGTGGGACTACATGTACAACATAGGCAACAAGATTTATTGCTCTTTAAGACACAGATCTCATTTTATATTTATATAAATAGTATGAAATTTTCGTTTGTTTAAAAGTTGAAACGTCTTTTCTACTTCTAACCGAATGTAATTATTTTTAAATAAGTTTTCTTAAACCTGACAGAACGTAGGGTGTTTATAATACATTGGGTTTTCTTAGATGTATTTCGATTCTAAATCGAATCTTCACAAATATTCAAGGCTTCGCTGTATAACAGAATAGAAAGTTACAGAGAGTGACTGAGTACAAAATAAATCATTATGACATCAGAATCATTTTGTCATTTATTATGTAAGAGCATACCCAGTCCATTTAATGCTAAAGACTGGTTTAAGAAAATAGTATAATGTTATATCATAAAACTAATTGATAATCGACAGATAGATCAGTTGGAAGGAGCAATGTAGGACTGTGAAACAAAAGCATCAGTTTTTAAAGAGTACTGACCGACATCGCCAATTAACTATTATAAATTCAACTAGCATACTAAATACAGTTTTAATATGATTTAGTTTATACATCAAATTGATTTCATTAATATTTCTTGTTGGTACCTAAACTATAATTGAACCCAGATATGGAACCAGAAACCAATAAACTTTTCTTTTCTTTTTTATTTGTTATTATTATATTTTTTTTGTGTGTGTTTTAAAAGCTATATCGATAATTATTTCGCCTCGAAACATAAACCCAATGCCCTGTTAATACCTTCTAGTGATACGGAGAAACACTATGCCTTGGGTTTACATTGTAAAAATGATAAAAAACAATTTGACAAAAATATTTGCTGATCCCTATCGCAAATCTGGGTCAAATTATGTGTTATCTGAAAAAAATGGTATTGCACCAAATAAATATTTTTATTCATTTTTTAAAAATTATTATATACTGTTATATATTAATTAGGAACCTCAGACCAAGGAAGTGATTGAGAAAAGGATTATGTTCTAATTATAGCCTTTAACACCACCCCTTATAAGATGATATCCCTGTTTGCACAACCGCGATTTTAGATCAAGTACCAAGAAACTGTTTATTTCATCATTAAGTCAACAACTGTTATGAAGTTATTATAATAACAGGGATCATTAAGCTCCGACATTACATAAAATCAGTGACTTCACTAAAATAATTAAATTACTCATAACACTAGACTGTAAAATATAAGTTAATTATTTTAATTTATTGATTAAGTCCTTAATATTTTTCCACATTTTTAAAAAAAAAATATTAAAATGATACAGTCAGTCACTCTTAAGGGCAATAAATATTAAGACTACAAAGACTCAATCATGCCATGTGTGCATATTAGATGAAAAAGAAATAAAATAGGAAAGTGAAAACTAAAATGAATAATAATACAAATAAGAAAAATATGTAGAAAGAAACTAAAGTAAAGAATTAAAAATAAATTAAATCATCTTGAACACATTTATAGTTAATTAAAATATTTGCATTCTTCCTAGGGTACCTCGAACTGCGTCTTGTTTACCAAATAGGGATGGCAAAGCAGTACGCTTCCCTCCCAGTCATATCACTGGTATAAAAAACTAGTGACGACAAGGAAGGGGCATTAAAGAACATGTGTGAAGAAGAATATTTTTATTTTTGGTATTCTTTTAAAAGATTTCTTTTTAAGCTAATTCATAAATGATACAAAAATATTTCATAAGTTAACCAAAGGCTTATTAAGACTCATGTGCTATCCTTATATTTAAAAATTTCTTTGTAGGATGTGAAAAAATATATTAAGCCAAAATTAGATTGTGAACTAAATTGCTAAAAGTGAAATAAGGATAACAAAAAAATTATATTTTCTCACAATTTTTTGTTTTTCACATTCAAAAAACAAAAGTAAAACCCCGAAATTCTTCTGAAACCATTTTTTTTTTAGGACTAATTCCTAATGATAAAATATTTCTTTTTCATACTAAAAATAAAAATAAAAGGCAACATATTTGTCAATTTGCAATAGTCATTAAATTTTTTAAAAAATCAAATGAAATATGGCGATTTGCAAGAAATATAACTTAACTGACATGTAATAACAATCACATGAAAATTCATAACGGAATATTGTTTTAGTTTTAATATTTGGGAATGGGGTAGCCCTGTAGGTTGGACACCCAATCATTCTTAAATCCTGTTATACTAATTGGTCAAAAAGTTCCCCTGGAGCACACCTATTCACTTTATACAGGACACTTTACATGTTGATCTCCTTGTTTTCGTAGGTGAAGAAAGAGTAATTCCTTACCAAATACTGAACCAAAGACAGTCCATAATATATATTGAAATATTAATTTACTGAGTTAAGTAGCCGATGTATTATACACTACGATTTTTCAAGCAACGGGAGAAAAGTGAACCTATACTTCCCAAGAGAAGAATTTGAAATTTAAATAGGCCATTTTGAACTCGAATAAACTGGAAGGAAATATATTCACCGTCCCCCTCTTCCATTCCCCACGAAGACGAGAGACATCTAGAACTACTTTAGCACATTATTCTGAGAGGTAAAGTTAGGACAAATACCGACCCGTTTGTACATTTCAAAGTCTAAAAGAATAGGTGAATGATCCGGGGAAAACACAGAAGAGAAAAGCTATCGATGTTTGGAACGGAAGAAATAATAAAAATTCTTCTCGGTCAAAAAAGAGGAAACTAAATCCTTACTCTCCGCCTTTGGTTATAAATTTGAAAAGAAGGGTCTAGGAGTCGGGGCTAGAACCTTCAACTGAGAACCATTATTCCACCACGTATTATAGATATTTGGTCTCATAAGATTCCCCTTATACGTTCTCCAAGACTCTTAAATCAAGACGATCCGAGACCAAACCATCCCCCAGTCTCCTCTCCCCGCAGCCATACCGAAACCAAATTATTCATTTTTCAATACTAGAAGAGGAAATATGGTGGTTTTCAATCAATAATATATATAAAAAGCCTTCGATTTTTTTTTTTTTGGAGCAAAAAGGTACCTTTGGCCTGATAATTATCATTTAGAGACATAAAATAAAGGATACAAGTAAATAAATGTATTAATAATATATTTAAGATTAGATTTATATATTTCGTAAAGTAAAAAAAAAGGATGCAGATTCGGATTGATAAAAGTAATTAATAATTACTAAAAAGGTTAGTAACACGGGCACAAAATACTTTTCTTAAAAAATTGAGGTAATTTTACCCTTGAAGAAAAATACATACTGACATATTTTCGAGTCAGACAATGCTGTTCCTTTTCAATTAGGAAAATGTTAACATTTTAATTTACGATCTGTCCAATATAATAATTAATGATAATAGGATGATAATTAATGATAATTAACTAGTTGTTTGACCAATTCAAAAAAAGTACTTAATCTGTCAGTCCATTAACCATATTTTAAATGAAGGCCGTTTTTGTTTTAGTTATTCTGTTATTTTAATAATTCACATGGGTGTAAGGTTTTCCATTAAACAACATTTGATTGCCCTCAACAATTTTTTAGTTTTGCTTCTAAACATATTATGAGTACACTTCATTTATAGGTAATATCATAATTAAAACAAACTCTGATAATTCTATAAAAAAAATTATTAAAAGAGATAACATTTAAATATGTAAGACACAAAAATGGTATCGTTTATTATGTGCAAAAGTTTTTATACGAACACAGAAAGAAAAAACTTTAAAATATATAAGATAATGTCTAAGCTAAATGTACAAGGTGAACAAAGCACCAGTATCCCAAAAAGTATTAAAAATCAATACATACTAAAATGCATCTTCACAGGTTAAGAACTATAAGTAAGAAGACCATATAATTTGTGCTTTATTTATCAGTGGAAGATTATATGAATTCTGCTTAGCTTTATTTTCAAAAATTAAAAAAAATAATAATTCGAATAAATAACTCGAATCATTTTTGTACATGATAATAAAGCGGATAAAAGATAAATTTCCAAATATCATTACAAATAGTTATTATTATAACTATTGTTCTAATCAGAATAAAACTCGGACTTAAAACTAACACTTAAAAAAGTCTAAAGTCAGACCAAAAGGTTCAAATAAATAAAGCATTCAATCAATTGCTCACCCCTCTTCCACTCTTTTTAATTATTTTCCGCCTTTTTCTCCCTTTCTCCTTTTAGATCCTCAATAATTAAATACGCAGACGTATTTAAGGGTAAAAAAATTAATAAATAAAATTTTAAGTCCTTCGATTCCTTAGGCTGACTGTTAATTAAAACCAGATCAAAAGAATATTTGTAATCCTTTACATCTTATTGTCGTATTCAATTAATTAGAAACTCATTAGAAGATAAAGAAAGAATTAAATCATTTTCGAGCTTAAAAATGGAATCAGGTTTGATTCAAATGAAACATAAGATATATAAGAGCTATCCTCAACCAGTTAAACAATATTCTACGAAAAAATAAGACGTATGGAGTAGAGATGGGTTCATCTTACAGACTGATGAGTTAATTAGGCTACCTACTCATGAACTGGTTAGATAATTGATCACTAGCTCTTTTTACAGAGTTATCGGTCATTCAGGAATGAAAGGGGAAGGAAGAGGAGTATTAGCTCTTTTTATTAATACTTCATGAACTCCTTACTATACCTCCCACACACTCGATCTATGCTTTTACGTTAGAGACACTTTCGGCAGATTTTTTCTACAGAATTATTCTGATATGATCTTTAGAAAGAGTGGTTTTTCTCACTACTAAATGTAGAGAAACATATATAAAGAAGCTAAGGGATACTAGTAATATTTTTAAGAATAAGAATCTTCTTGTCATCAGCCTGTGCCTAAACCAAATGTAAGCTTTATTATTGGCAACATTGTGAAATTATTACCAATGATCAATTTATTATCAACCGTTTCACAATATTGTCAACACAGAAACGTAAATATGATTCAGATACAGCTCTATAGCAATACTTCTCCTATTTGCAAAAAAATCACTGATACCACTTGCCTTCTCACCTACTCAAATAACTAATATTGAAAATATATATTTTTATGTTAAAATAACACAGGTCTAGAAACAAAAATTTGATTTCGTAATTATGCCAGATCTTTGAGTTTTGGTGGACTAAATCTGAAAAATATCTTAGATTTTTTTTCTATCTTTTTGTATATATTTATATATAATTATTAAGATATTTCGCAAATACATTATATATAATTCTAGTTTTTCGGCAATAAAATCATACAAATCTTTCATAGTTCTAACTGAACCAATTAACATCAAATTTTACAATAAAAAATTGCAAACAAAGCGGACTTTACAGTCTCAGAACTTTGTGTTTATGATTGTTTTAATTCGAATGATTTCTTATTGCTTTCAAATCAAGCAAATTTATACTTTATATTATTAGAAGGAGAAGAAAACTCTTTCAAATGATACCAATACATTTTAATTTGGAAGGAGAAATATAGGTTTCAATGTTTGATCAATAAAAATTTAATTTTTTGTTCTCTTTGCAATGGAAAAAAATTAAACGTCTTATCAACTCATTTAATAATTATAATGATAGGAAAATATAATTGTAAGAAAAATGATATAATCATTTCTAACGTAGATCCAATTAGAAGACCTCTTAGCTTTCTACATAATTCTGTACTACTTACTGCTAAAAATATTTTGGTAATATCGGATCCAATGAAGAATATTGTGAATATTTAGTGGTATCAGGCACGAAAAGTACATAGTGGGATCAAAGCTTTCTCATATTTTGCTAATATATCATATTATGTCAAAGTTAAACCCGAATAAATTATCTTTTCTTTAAATTAATTGATAATTATTAAACCGTAAAGTTTTCATAGTATCGGTTCACTTCAAAAGCCCAGAAGCGTAACATGTTCATGGTTTTCTTTTGATCCCTTGGGAAAGGGTACCTTTCTAATGGAAATTCGAACACGTTTCAGATGATGTTAGGTTTTTTTTTCGAAAGCCAAGCCAGTTCGAAACGGCCTTTTAACACAATCCGGAGGTACTTCGGATTCACTACTAATTAAAATTCCTAATACATACTAACTCCTCCAAGCCTCCTTTTCACTCCCTTTAGAGGGTTTTCAACAACGGTTTCTTCTTACCTTTTAAAATGTTAATTGAATAGCTGAGCTATTCCTAGGTAAAGGTCAGTTGATTAAAAGTCATATAAAATCTGCTTCCTAATAATAAAAAAATCATTGAGTTCATACTTCACATAAATATAAAACGTTTATCTCATGATCATGGAAATACAATTATATTCACAAAAAAATTTAATAAAAACTAAATAGAAATTTTTTAAAAAATATTTTGGATTTGTATAAGTTTTTTTTTTTTTTTATATTTGGAATAAAAAGTGTCGTGTGAAAAGGAAAATATGGAGTAAGAATTTATAGTTTATAGCTTTGAAGAGGTACTATACGGACACAGATAATATAAGTAAAAGCAGTGTCTATAAAAATAATAAATTTTAAGTAGTTAGCCGTTTGAAGTGAATAAAAAAAAGACTAAATATTTGTTTAATATTAGTCCAGATTAATTACAGAGAAATGAGTCATTAATCAAGAATATTTTTTTTTTGCAATTGCCAACGAGATAATTTTCGTCCAACTCAAGTTAGTCATAACATGAATTTTTAAATATAAGTAACAGTTATTACTCGTTTTAATTATGTAAGAATATTATAAAAATTAACTGTGTAACTAAGCCGCGAAAGATAAAAATATTTTTCTCAAAATTCAAGCAGAATTATAAATAAATAAATAATTTTAAACAAATAATTTATTACTGGTTACTATTACAATGCGATTCCAAGCGCTGTTTAATGAAGCCAATCAATTGGCGAGGACATAAGCCAGCTAAATGTTCCTCCAATCTTTCTTAAGTAGCCTGGACCATTGCCAGTAGCCGGCCATGCGTTCTTTATCTAACCAATAGCCTATATTATTGGAAATGTAATTTACTACTATAATTACATCGAGTATCATAAGAAGTATGAAATATGACCGTTCAAGGTGTTACTATTGTTCTTGCAGATAACATCGTTTCAGATGTAAATAGCTAGGTACTGTTTTAGTAGATAAGACAGAGCAGTTGTAAATCATTATGATACCTCTGGAATTGCGATATTTCCAAAACTATGCATTAAATTTTGAACATTAAGCCTTAAAGCTCAAAACGAATACAATTTATATGGGTACTTTACCACTTATATTAAAAATAGTAAACTAATTTCCAGTTCTATAAACTGGTCTACATATATTTTTACTTATTTATATATAATTTTTATATTATTATTCATATTATAAATGCTGAAAAAGTTTGAAGCACTTGTGTTTAATTTTGCTTAAATTAATGTTCGCTACTGGAGACCCATAGAAAAGGATACTTCCAAACATATATTAATGCTGCCACGGACGATTTATCGTTGAAAAGGATTTTAGATCTTAAGTCTTGAGCAATTAAACAATTTATTTTATATTAT
>NW_027109769.1:37845-38221 GCF_000696795.3 Halyomorpha halys
CTTAAGTCTTGAGCAATTAAACAATTTATTTTATATTATTATAGGTTTTTTTTTTAATTCACCAGTAATACCTTCAAGGTTATTTATATCAAACGAGTTATTTTGTAATATCGCTCTATAAACCTTTAATTTCATTTTTGTTCTACTTTATTTATTTTAACTGCATCTATTGATTACTCATCATTTACATTTTGTTTATTTTCACCTTTACTGCACCTTTCATTACGTTTATTTCTTTATTTACTTGAACACTGTATATATATACCAACGACCAAGAAACGTACCAAACCCTTGGAGAAGAAGAGACCAAAGAGATGGTAGAAGAGAGAAAAATAGTAACACGGAAAATAGAAGGAACCAAGTTAAACCCAGAAAC
>NW_027109769.1:38953-59296 GCF_000696795.3 Halyomorpha halys
CATATTGTAATGACCATGCCGAGGGAATATAAAGTAATTGTGGGGTGTGACCAGCTAGGGAAGGTGGGCGCTTGGATTAAGAATAGCAAGGGAAAATGGAAGATTAAGATAGGAGGTAAAACTTACAAATGTCGTCAACAACAGAGGAATGAGGGTGCACGGATTGGGGCAATCAATCATGCTGAGGACTGGAGACAGCCACTCGGAGCAACCGGCAAGTCTGTCCATGAGATCCCACTGAAGCAGGAGAGGGTAACATATGTAAAGGAAAGGAGATACCCACAGCCACTACGTCACCACATCCGAGAGGAACTCGAAAGTTTAAAACGACAGGGAATCATTATCGATAGTACATCCCCATACAATAGTCCTTCCTTCTTCTCTTTTTTGACATTTGGCTTTCGCCGATACTAAACTTATATATATTTATTTTTTTTATAATTTACTTTGTTACCTTTATAATATTATGTCATATCCTCTATATTCCTGATGAAAGCCGGAAATTAAGGTCGAAACATTGGCACAAATAAATTAGTATTGTTTATTTGTGTATTTTTGCTGACCGCACCAATGACCGTTTTGTCATATCAAGTTCAAATATTAACATCTCGTTATAAATACTTAGTTTTATAACAATCCTATTTTTTTATTTATTTGTGTTGATTCACATACAAATTCATTGCGATTGATTTGGGTAGCCTTTATAATAGCATCACATTATAGACATCAAAAGAAATTTAAATTTTAAGAATTTTCTAGAGTATTCTTTTATTTTATTTTTTTATATTGTACTTATTTCTTGATTTTTAATCTACTTGTTATGTAACATGCCTAATTTATCTGTATAGAAAAAATAACTCCTACTAACACTGATTGTTATTATAAGCCAATAAAAAAATTTCTATATTTTTTTTTAATACCGGTCAACAATATTTTATGAAGTGCGGCAGTAAGAAAAACAACAATTGAAAAATAATTACAACTACTTATTACTTAGTTTATTTGTTTCTATATCTGAATTTTCTAAAATGAGAGGCATATTATATATTCAATAGGCAATATATTCTGACATTATAAACTGATTGCCATTCACGCCAGTTTAGACCTGACCACATGTATAAGTACCATATAAACGAATTTCATTCTAGTCTATTTACCTTATGAGCGAGCGTAGGAAGAGGAAGTCGCCAATCATAGCAATAATAATAATAATATGGTTTGTTATTATTGTTAAAGCCCAGAAAAAAAGAGAGTTTTTATTGCTAACTACCGACAGTAATATAAAAAATATTATTAACCAATTAAATTTGCCGATTTTTTCTCCATTTTAGATTGTATCAAATACAGAATCTATATTATTTTTCACTAAACGAAAAGCTCCCTATAAAAAAATCATAACTACCGTTCATTTGTTATTAAAATAATAAAATCAACCAATAATGCAATAAATATTTTATCATACTGAGGAAAATCATTCAGATACCTCAAGTAAGCAATAGATATTTCTTAAAACAATTTTTTTTTTCTCACCAATTGACGATTTTTTCTTGTTTATAGCACTAGTATTTAGGTATTTTGTGAAATGACCGATTTTGTCAGTTTTAGATCATGGATGCCATCGTTAAGGATTAGAGATTAATTAATTTCTAGCAACATCATTTGAATTTTAAAAGTTTCAAAATCGATAATAAAGTTTGCTTTATTGTTTTACGATAAATTTTCTAATTTCTGGGGCTCCTAGTTAACTGATGGTGGAAGAATAAATAATGGCATTTGGTTTGCAAAATTGATTACTTTTAGCTACTGTTAAAATAAAATATATATGGATAAAAAATCATGAAACAATAAAGATACGTTATTCTGATGAAGCCTTAATAATAGTTTTGTAATAAATATAAGGAAGATGATGATTTCACAAAATCCTCAATATAAATCAAGAAGAAAAAATCGTCCATTAGTGAGAAAAAAATGTTGCTTACTTTAGCTATCTGAAAGATTTTGTTAAATGTTTAATTCATTATTGGAAGATTTTTATTGTTCTAATCACTTCACGTCACTTCATTGTTAATTGCTCACTACTTGACGTCAAGAGCTCAACTTCAACACAATGCTGAAACAGGATTGTGCTCAATAGGAACTAGCAGTTTAGACTCTACATCAGGACTGCCTGGATATCTTCATAACTTTCATAAGATTGTTAGCGAAGCGTGCGTTATGTAGCCGAATCATTTTCTTGAACATTCTAAATTAGAAATTTAGTGTTAATATACGAATTTACTTTTAATAATTTATTACACAAAATATTTTTTAAATTAAAAATGCGTACAATTCAATAAATAATTAATCAACATTCTTCTTTAAATAATAATTTCTCCTTTGATTCCAGTTTTAATATAAAATTCCGTATTTGTAAACAACAAAAATTGTTTTTCTTTTCTAAAATAAAAAAACCTCGACATATTTTCATAAGAAACAACGAACTCCAATAAAATAATCGAATTAAAATATAATGAAGAAAGACTTATAACATTTATGATATACAATTTCGTTTAAAAAAATTCGAATTATGTGAATGTGAAATTTAATTTAATTTACTTTAGAATTAAAAATATCATTATAATATAAATACGATAGTTTTAAGAATCATATTAAATTACAATTATTATATTTGCTTAGTTCTTTTTTTGTATTGATTCAAGATAAAATATGTAAAAATAGAAATTATGATGGAATAATGAAAAACCTATATCAACTATTAGAAAGAGAGTTTAAATGGTGGTCATGGTACAAAATATTTAAAAACTATTTATTAGTAATCAACGTTTCAGCCTTTATTGCAGGGCTTCATCAAGGCTGAATCCGGGTAGTTTCAGAATAACCCGCATTCAGTTCTGCCAATTAGAATTATCGTCTTCCTACAACATATTATCGGTCAACTAATAATCTCTCAATATATCACTTCTGTTTAACTTTTACTATTTTTTTATTTAAAACGTGCATCTCTTTTGTTTCTTATTTTATTAAAAAAAAAAAAAAAATTTGTTCGAAATACGATAGCTTGAATTTTATGGATTATCATGTCCCATTTACTTTAAGTCGTTACCTCGTACTCAAAAGCTGACTGATTGGGTAAATTTCCAATAACAATTTAATATTTTAGAACTGAGCCAATAATAAAAAATTTGCTTTAATATACTTGATCTATAAAATAAGGTTTGTTTTGTAGTATTACTACAATCAAATAAACCTTGATAAGATATGGCGACAAAAATAAATTGAGAATAAACATAAAACCTACAGATACCATGAACGTAAGATGATATAAGCCTACATGCTAAGCAACCGGTATCTTTAGCGATATCTTTGCTCAAAGATTAAACCCTCCTTTAGCTGGGTCCTCCAAGTATTTTATGAGGAAAATACGTGTCTTGGTTCAGATATTTCTACAAGCCTCCCTTAAAAATCATCCGATTTCCTACCAAAACGGGTTGTCAGTTTCCGATTTTAAATTATGGTCCGCAGGTCGCCCTATCCCACAAAGAGAAAACCTCTTTTTCCGACAAATTCACCCTCTCGAGGAGAAGAAATGGGATTTGGGAGGGAGATAGGTATTTGAATTCACGCTGAGTTCACAACACGGTCACGCGTCAAGTATTTGTTACTTTCTGGAGCCGAGTGTCAGAAATAAATACAAAGGGGAGGCCAACATTGAATTGTTACCTATTGCAAAAAGGAGAAAACATTTATTATAAAAGTAACAATTCAGTAACAGAGAATTGTTTAAATTAAAATAAATGTATAACAAGCAATAAATTGGCATCAGCACTAATACAACACTCTAAGGATATAAACGGGTAATGATCATTATTTTCTGAGTATAATATTTATAATAGTATAATATTTATAGTATAATATTTAGTCAGTACAATGTCAAAGTGGTATATGTAAATTTTTTTTGTAGAGAATTTTGTTTGCCGATTTCATATTTATTATTTCTGGAGTATACTGTCAGAAATAAATATAAAGTGAAGGCAAAAATTGTACTATTCTCCTGCGTACCTAAAAACGAAATAAACATTAATTATAAAAGTAAGAATTCAAAAACATAGATTGTTTAAATTAAAATAAAATAATATTTAGAAATAAATTGGCATCAGCTCTCAAACAACAATTTAAGGATATAAATAGTTGATCATTATTTTCTGGATACAATATTCCGTCACTGAATACAATATCAAGGTGGTGTATCTAGAATTTTTTTTTTTTGAGAATTTTGTTTGCACATTTAAGACAGCAACTAATTTCTAACTTGTGTGTACTTTAATTTTGTATTTTGAATTAGTGACGTAATACATTCAGTAAGTTCTTTAAGGTGATGATAATAGAAAACCACGCTAAAGTGGAAGAAAACCATATTACTTTCTCTCTAATAGTTTTAAATCCTATTTATCTTAAGTTTTTTTTCATCACTTATTATTTAATTTTTATTTTAACATTACATGAGCATGAAAATTCTCTTAATAGGGAATCCAGAGGAGTCATGTTATGATGATTACACTAGCACATTCATAAATTCATGATTATTATTAATTTGGTGCTCACCTTTTATTTGTGTTCGTAGAGAAAATGCTTAGTATAATTCCGTAATATTTTGTTTTTTATTAAGCATCTTTTTCAATAATATAATATAAAACAAAAAAGTAATGATTTGTATTATTATTATATTTACTAATATTAGCTGTGAGAAATGGGCAAAACAAATCGAATTGCCTTACATCGGAAAGCTTATTTATTTATTAAGAACAATCAGAGTTACCATCGACCCTGAATTATTTCACAAATTCCATCATAAACATAGAATTCAATGAATGGCTTAGAAAAATGTGAAGACTTAAGATTAAGATTAGATAAAAATGAGGAAATTTGTCCTAATTAATCTAATTTGAACACTAAAAATTCAACTTGAAAATAAGACAATAATAACACTATAAAAATTGTTGGTAAAAGCAATAAAAATGTTAGTGTAAACATTGCTATCATAGCAACAACAACACTCGTTTACTACAATTCCAGAACGGAAAGGAGGCCAGCTGGAGTTTGTTAGCAACGACCATTTATCAAAGAAAGCAGCTGAGTACTAAATAAGACACACGAGGCCAGTCTTATTAATTAAGATAAATCGGTCTCAAAGCAGATTCTTGATATAAGAAGAGATATTTCTCGTGTACTTTTTTACTATATACACCCTAGTTTATGTACATATCTGAACTAAGTATGACTTATTTTTATTCCATAAGTACATTATTTTTTTTTCAACCAAAACAATATATTTCCTCAAATGGCAAAGACACCGCCTAGAATTACACAAAAATGTTTCTAGCCATACCGTTGTATTTGTTTACCTGAATTATATATTTTATAATGTATTTCTAGAGGTTCGAACTATAGGAACTGACATACTGTTAAAAAAAGTCTTGTCCATATATTTAGATAAAAAACTAGACACTGCAGATCCTCTTACTATAGTATGATAGATATAATTAAACATTGAATTTTTTTTCCAAAGGTATCGTGTTCACTAATTTACTCAGCTATGCTAATCAAGTGGTATACACGGTATTTAAGCATTGAATCTAATGAGTGTGTTTAATACTGAACAACTGTTCACTATACTGTAAATAGTATAACTTACAGTATTATTATTCCTGTGTTTACAACTTCACATTCGGAGTAGTTTGTTAGCACTTTTCACTAAGATAACAAATTACAATTAAAATATATAAAGGTAGAACATAGAGACGACGTTCAGTGTCTTTAAGAAGACCTAGTGCAGGCGTAGAATTATATTACATCACTAAAAATATTAAATATTTGTGAATCCATTCACTTTTCCTTAATTAAATCTTACTCAGATAATTGCAATAAAAGGTTACCGAATCTCTTTGGGATGGAACAGCTGGTTTGGAAACAGTAACCGATCCCTAAGACCGCAGAAAAAACCAAGCTGCTAATGTTGCCAGGACTTGGGGTCGTATAAATGGCCTAATGGTAAGCTATGGAACCATTGCAAAGTTACACGGCCACAACAAGCAGCCCTATTTATTGGCCCAACCAGCGGCTTAGCGGGCGGTATACTTCACTTAAACGGATTCCGCAGTTGCCTGGTTCATCCTACCCCAGTCGTTAGTCTAACAAAATCGCTTCCGGTCAGCCGCCCAAGCCTGATTCCGACGAATAAATATTCTCAACCCTGGACTACTTGGGGGAATTGGGAAACCCAACACTTCCCTTCAGAAAGTGAATTGGGTATTTCTCAGACCACAATAGGGTATTGTATCGAAAACTGTCCGATCATTACTTGTACAACATTATTAATATGGATTGTATCTTAGTGTGATAATCTGATAATGTGGCCTGATCCTCAGGAGTACGTCACTGAAACATAAGAAAATGATGTTCGTGAAGATGAAGTGAACCCATAATTTTAAGGGCAATATAATACAAAAACAAATTTAGCATTGTGAACAAATTTATAATGATTATTGATTTTTTTGTGGAATTCAATTTTAATTATTACATATTAACCAAAATGGAAAACCATTTATGGAAAAAATCCTTTGGATCAAATTAACCCCATATTATATAATATAAAGCTGTACACACAAACACACGCGCGCACACTTACGTGTCTTCTTCAATTATTTTAATTGATATTTGATATTTAAGAACTTTAGGTTTATGATGTACAGTGTCTAATCCCCTACTAAATACGCAATACATATAAATCACCGCAGTTAACAACGTACATAACTAATTGTATATTATATATTAAATTAAAGAAAATTGGGGAAAAACCACAACATAGTTATATATTTCGTTCCCAACTGGAGAAAAGGCATTAGTCTAATTTCTATGAAAACATTACGTTCCCTTCAGACCACTGAAGGTCATATATCGAGGCGTATCTAGACCTGGCTTACATAGGCCACAGGCGGATTGACTTTAGGGATCGCCCTCATAAAAAAAATAATAATAATAAATTTCCATAAATATTCCAATTAAAAACGATAACCTTCTGTCGGATTAAAGAATCATTTATTTATTTTATAGGTTCTAAATTTCAGTGATTATTTAATTAATGATGTGTTAGTAATGAGAAATACATCATAATTATTGTATTTTTCATTGATATTCCAGCAATTAAATTCATGAATATTGAATGACTTTGGTTAAAAAAAAATTATACATGGCTAAGTACACCACCCCGAATTAAATATGCTTTTTCTCTGCTGGTTATTGAGATTGTTAATATTAAACTATGACTCGGTTTCTAGATCTAGGTTATTTATTTTATTTGCCTTACGGGCTAAATTAAGAAATGCTCATTTCAATGAATTCAAGCTAAACCACTTCTTCAATAAGTACAACACCCCTAGACACTTATATTTATTTATTGAGACTTCATATATTTTTTTAACCCATCTATAAGTCCAATTAAAATGTCTAGTTAAGGATATATGCATTTTCGAAAAACAAAAATTCACAGATGAAGAACATTAAATGTGTGACGAAGGCCAATAAATAATACTTATATTCATAATTGTATTCAAAATCAAATAGCGCAGCCTATAAGCAGAAAAAAAAGTGAGATAAATTTGACATTTTACAACTTTATAATACTGTACTGTACTATATCACAAAGATTATATCCAAACTACATTGTAGAAGATTGTTGCGTTACTATTATTTACCTTTCTTTTTAAATAATTGAAATGTAACTTAATATATTCTCTGAGGAGAAGAAAGTTGGTCAGTGAAAAACACAACTCATTTTAATTATAAAACAATTAAAAATAATCCTTTACTCTCAAGCATTACTTTGTTTCACTCTTAAGAGTTACGGCTCTACGGCCATTACCAAGTGGAAAATTATAATTTTGATTCACGATATTATTCCCTCACACATAACAATAATGTTTCTTAACATACCTCATTGTTGATTTGTCTATAAACTAAACAAGTTTTTTCAACACAAGCCAATTGTTATGTGTAAGGGAATAATATGTTAATAACATGAAAACAAAATTTAAGTTGTCTCCTTGATAGTGGCTTAAGGGCTGAAACTTTGGAGAGTGAAATAAACTAATATTGAGAATGAAGGGCCATTTGAAATTGTGTTGTAATTAAAATAAGTTGTGTTTTTCACTGACCACACCCTCAACTATCTTCTCCTCAGAGAATATATTAAGTTAAATTTCAATTATTTAATAAAAAGGTAAATAATAGTAACGCAACAATCTTCTATAATGTAGTTAATAAAATTAACCAGTCTTAAACAATTAATAAAAATATATTATATTAGAGGCTAAGAACTTGTACTAAAGGTGACCAAATTATTCTAACCATGGTAGTGGGCCAAGTTTTTATTGGGACTGCCACTTAATGAAAAAATTCCACTCCGCAGACCGGATTTGAACCCTCGGATCTCAGGTTGCTAAGACCTGCGCCTCAACCTCTTGAGCCAAGGACGGCCCTAAATACATTGATCTACCATCGCTTAAGCCTCACTGTTAAATATGAAATGAATAATTTATTTTCCTTTCCTTGACCTCTTTTTCAAACCAGGTGTTAAAGGTTATTTAACATTGAAATACTTTATTAAAACTATGGGGTTTGAGTTATATATGGCATAACCAATAACCATTTTATTTTTTTTATGCAATTCATGAATTGAATAGGGATAGGCAGCTCAGAGGCGCTCAAGAATTCAGTAGAGAAATTGGCCACTGTCCGAACCCCTTTTGTAATATTTTACAAAAGATTGTTGAGCCAAAGCCTTTGGACCAACAAGGAGGATTATAGTGATGAGATTGGACCAGAGATGATTAGAAATGTTCTGATTGATAAAAAAAATTAGATATATATTTGAGGTCATCGGACAAAGAACAGCGCCACAATATAAAATGTAGTCAGAGGTAGAAAAACCAGTGTGCTTCAATGAATTGCTAGTATTAATTAATTCGAAAATCGGTTAGTAACTAGATTATATTGTAGAACTTGATTTATAAATAAATAAAAACTAACACACCAGAAAGAATGTTATTAGAATATTTATTTTTTTTATAATTTATTTATTGATATTAACAACCGTATACATATATACACATCAAGTAAATATTAGAATATTAAAATTGAAAATAAATTAATTGCGATGATTAATTATTGTAAATTTATACCATAAAGTACACCCTACGGATGAATAGAATTTCAATAAGGCATCCTTAACCATCTATTCTCTCCAGGTCAGCGATCATTGGTTTGGAACTAATTTAATAGCCTAACTATTTTAGTAGTATTCGAGCTCGTCCAAAATCAAAGCTTTTGGCGTTCGGAAAACATTCATGTGAAGTTCACTAGTTATAGCATGCATCCACAGCTATGTTATACTTTCCGTGTTTTATAATAGATAATATTTTACCGTAGGGTGAAGTCACACCATAGCGAGCACTTATAAATACAACTGTAAACAAAAATTTACATGACAAAGAATGCATAGTGATGAAAACGGATTTGTTACGTAAATATAAAAAAAATCCTAAATAAAAAACCAAGGGACTCATGCGCAGCATATGAATTACTTATTATACGCTATATACCAGGGGTGACCAACAAGTCGATTGTGAGGCCAATTTGGGTCGATCGTCGATCGCTCGCAATGTCTGGGTTGGCATTCCGTGTACCATGGACTTTGAAGCGATTGTAGAATACATAACTTTCTAGAAATAGTTTCATACATAATTCATATGAAAAGTTACTAATTATCCATGTTCTTTTAATCCCCCTTGACGTGAGTTATTTGGCCGTTTAAATAATTATTGTTTTTGGTTTTTACGTAGGTAGATAACCCGTATGTCTGTATTTCAGTGCGACGTGTACTTAGCGAGTTATTAATAGATTATCAAAAAGTAAGTCATATTATTCTTTTATGATACATTTTGCTACCCTAAAAAAAAAGAAAAAATGCGGAAGTGAAATATTGAAATCAAATTATCAGCTATACTGTGCAGCTTTAGAACAACTTTTTTTAAATTATGAACAAATATTAGAAATTATATAGTGCAGCTGAAATAAATAAATAAATTACACTTTAAGTTAGTAAAAAAAAAATATATAATTTTTTTAGGTAAAACATGTACGGAATGCTGCTATCAAAGGTTGGATTTGGAAATTTATTTTCTTCATGAGCCTAAGTCTCGCAAACTTAAGAAGGGATTTAAAAAAAAAATTGTTTTTAACATTTATATTACTACTATCTATATATGCTATGCGAGGTATAGAAGGATGGACTGCAGGATTGCACCTGACACTGAAACGCAGTGCATAAACATAACATGCATTTCCCTTCTTCTCCCTTAGACTATTCCTATAACAACAAGTCGATCACGACACGCTTGTAAGATCAAAGGTAGATCTTATATACAGAAAAGTTGGCCACCCCTGCTATATACTATCATGAAGTAACTAGTTTGCACCACAGTAACTCTGAACACCCCCAATCCATGACTAATAAACAACCTTTGTAGATATTAACAGAAGTCAAAAATAGACATATGTTAAATTATATTTTAAATAAAATAATATATTGGAAGTACATTATAGAATGATTTTAACACAAAGCCTGATGTATTGGAAATAAAAATAAGAAACTACCCAGTAAAGGATAAGTTAATCCAAGATCGCATAAAAGCAGATCAGAGATAACACATCTATACCTATACATCTCACATACATATACCTCAAGACAGAGGATTGGGTACAAAGTTTAGTAGAAACCCCCTTGCCCTGTTTCACTGTTCGATCAAAAAACAGATTAGATTGGTCTAACGGGGGCAGGAGTGTATATAGAAGATTTAGGTATAGAACTAAGTTTACCACTAGGTAAGTACTCGACTGTTTTTCAGACAGACATGTTAGCCATTTTGTAGGCAGTTACATGCTCTGAAGTCTTCACCTATGAAAGAACAGGTATCACTATCTTTTCAGATAGTCAGTGTGCCCTTCAAGCCCTTGAGTCACCTAAAGTAATTCTACATTGGTGAGAGAGTGCAAATAAGCTTTAGAGTCATTGGCGAGCTCAAAGAAGCTTAAGTTAGTGTGGGTCACTATAAGGGAATCACTGGTAATGAGAAAGCTGACCAACTCCCTAGAAGTGGGGCTGAGCACCCTTCTATGGGTCCAGAACCATTCCTAGGCATTTCTAAAAGGCATCAGCGCAATGATGTCCTTGATCAAAAATGAAAGACAGCAGGAAAGGAGAGGAAGGAAAGCATAGGGCTGAGACAGGCAAAGATTCTAATAACTAAACCCTCTATTTCTAAAACTAAGTGGCTGATAAGCCTAAACAGAAATTAACTCCAATTGCTAATTGGAGTTCTTACAGGTCATTATGGCAAACTTAAAAGACATCTTAATATTTGTGGAGCAGTTTGCGATAAAACCTGCCCCTGATGTGGACAGGCCCCGGAAACTGCCCTTCATTACACAGCAGATTGTGAGCGGTACGAGTCACTATGATATAGGCTTCTAGGCTCTGATAGAATCCTGGAATACGCAGCTTTCTCTATAGACTGGGTTTCCCTTCAGTAGAAAGTCAAAAAGGTTTGATATAGAGGAATACAAGTTATATAAAAAGAGTCATTCCATTGCTCTGTCTTGGGGTTGGCGAAAAGGACCAATAGGCCCATTTGTCGGACTTGTTCCCCTCATCATTACTATTACCAGTACCAGCCCATCTCATATCAAGAGCCTGAAAAGGCTAAAAATAACCCATCAATCCAAACTATAATAAATTAATTACCAGTGGTAGTGGAACCTTTTAATTGAATGAAACCTTTTTGGTACCGCCGAGGAGGATTTTACTAAAACGTGAATCCCATACAAGAGCCATACAGCTCTTGTATGGGATTCACGTTTTAGCAATTTTATACTACTTCAGAATAGTTTCATTAATTCTTATCTCGTAGTTTTAAACAAATTGAAAAAATGTAATGGTGCCACTGCGTTCCCCGAATTTCACTAAAAATAACACTAACGAAGAAATAAAATCCCCCCTCCCCTACTTTAAATAACTCCCGAAATACAGTTTTACAAAGACCAACATTTATTTTCCTAAATTAACATTACATATAACCAGATAACAACATTTTTGAGATTTTTTTTTGGCCGATGACAGAAAATAATATGAAAAAAAAAAATAGATAAAAACTACTTTACAATATTTGTCCATAACCACCGTCGAGTTACCTTTGTCAGCTTTATCGATTATAAGTTGGTCGTTAGACCTTTCTTACTCCCGCTCCTTTATCAAATCTACGACCAACTTATAATTACTTTACAATATATTTATTTAGCTTCAATTTTAGCAGCACTAGACATCTCTACATCTAATAGTTCCTGAAATACATATTATTAAAATCCAATTCTTTTCTATTACTTTCTACTAACAACGAGAGATCAACAATTCATAAATACTTTTTGGGGAATAATTGTAAAGAAAATTATCCCTTACATCTAAATATGAATATTAGAAAAAATCCTGAGAAAACATGGGGCAAGTAAAGCAATATAATAAAGTTACATTAATATAATATGACACTAATAGTATTGTGTATATAATGCCACATTTAATTCTTGGTATCCGGGTGCTTCTGAACTAGCCGCAGAGCACTTGAAGCGGTTCTTAGGAGCTAATGTCAATGCCTGCCTTACAAAAGCAACAGGCTTCAAAGTGATTATGATCAAGCCAAGCAATAACGAGAAAGGCCAAGCACATCCATCCACAGTCTCCTTAACTATGATTAATTTATATCCGAGTACAAAGCCCCGTATTATGATCAATCTCAACGGCATATGCACTTACTGACATCATCAAACGCTTTAGATTGAGATGATGACATAGTAACGGTAATTAATAACAGAATTCAAAGCCCGTCAGGTCAAAGTTAATTTAAGGATTATGACACTAATCGTAACACGATTTTAATAAAATGTAGTTCTTAATAACATTTAGCTTTTAATATCACTAAGCTTTTAATAACATTCAATGAAGCTTTGAAAGGAAACACGAGGAAGAACATCAATTCAGAACATAACCAAATGACGGTTATAAATAAAATGCAGGAACCATAGAGGAGCACTTAACTCACCACGTTTGAAACCACAATTATTACCGATTTTTTTCATCACTACATAACCTTCGCTAAAAAATTGTTATACAGAAAAGCAAGAACGAGCAAGCAGTTATCTATAAAAAAAAAAGTAATAATAATTTTACATTTGGAAATTTATTATTAATTATACTTATTACAGGAGCATTTAATGTAAATAAGTATAATCGGTATTGAAAAGGTTGATTTGTAACACCAACTAGACTAGGAAAAATCTAAATTTTTAAATAAACGGTCAACGTTTTGAAGTAGAATTTTAATTTATAGTTATTATATAAATTCAACAAGCAGGTGTGGATTTTAAGGATGCGAGAAAGAAGTTCGATATTAGTTTAAGATGAAAGTGTATGGATGCTATTTGTTTTAGGTATAAAACTGTCACAGAAATAAATCAGATATAAGGCGATATAAAAAGACTTTCATATAATCAAACTAACATAAAACATTAATACATATTAGTAAAGAAATTAAACATGAATATTTATTAATATAAGATACATTAACTAACAATATAAACATTAACATTGATCTTTATGATATGCATCTATTACATATTTATAATTTTATTTATCTTTATCATTATTTATTTGTCATTTTTTAACTCATTAGCTTTGCTCACTCTTCATATTTTTATTTTAGTCCTTATCAAGACCTCCATTGTAGGTAGAAACAATGACCATTAATAAATAATTGACACTATTATTTTATTCTTGAAAGCAAACAGAACCATATCCTCCTAATTAATATATGATTGATCATAGGTATATGACAATTGAAAATAAGTTAAAGACAGTACCATCATTTTAACGAAATTTTATATCTAATAAGAGAAAAATAAGAAAAACAGTCCGAAACTTTTAAACGTCTATTTACGTCTGAGAAATAAATATTATAATTAATTTATTATTTCCTCTTATTTATTATTTTCCTTATTAATATAAATTTTCATTGTAATAAATAATTCAATTGTTTACTGAACTTATAAATAATAAGAAAGAGAGAATAAATTCCACCTAGGGTGGGAGTATTAAAAAAATATATATATTTGATGCCTTTAATTTCATGTAATCTAAGTATCATGGGGCTAGAATATTAAATCAATTACTTAACCATAACCGTATTCAATAAGAGAAACTTCGAAAACAGGACGTAGTTAGTGATTTAACGTTTATATATGCTAGTGAAATTGGCCTTCTTAATTATATGAGTATTATTTATTGAGTGGAACGCTTAATTTATGACTTACAGATGAAACTTGGAAAGATTGATGTGACTCACCTGAAACAGAAGAAATAAATTGATAAATATCATTCAGAACATTAGGTACGTACAGATTCAAAATTCTTAAAAATCATTTAGTTTGATATGAAAATTATTAAAATCATCAGTAAGACCATAAGTCGTAAATTATATTTTTTTAGAAAGACTAAGTAAGATGTGGTGAGAATTAGGGGGAGGTATTACAAAAAACATTATAAATTAATAAAAAAAAAGTAAATAAATTTGCAGATGACAGATTAATAAACGCCTACTGGAATCAATCTCATATCGATCGACAGCCCTTAGCGCAAACTGTATGGTTCCATACTCATCTGAACAAAACGAGCGTTCGGTTGAACTCAGTGCGTTTCCTCAAGTGAATACATGACCTTTAGAGGAAGTGCATTATTCATCAAAGTCGATGGGCAATTTCCTTATTCATTTCAGTCTCGTATAAGGGTTCCGAGTTAGGCGTTTGTCTAGATGAAGTGTTAGGTAACGGATCTGACCGACAGGTATAAGTGAAATATTGTTAAAAGTTCCGTGAGGAACAGAAAATAATCAAATTTATAAAGGTTGTCAAACTAGTCACGAATTATAAAACAATTTAATAAGTAGAACGATTAAATTTATAGTTTTCATGGATATTTTGTACAGTTTTACAGCAAAAAATGTCTATGGTTAATTTTTAAAATAATTTTAATTGAAAATAATTACTTACTCAAAACCTCTCCCCGGGCATTAGTGAGACCCGTTAGCCAATGGGTGACACTCACAAAAATAAGCGTGGGAGTGACGAACCTACCCAATGAAAAACCACACGTCATGAGTCGCTTGAGAGGCCTTGGGCCTCTATGGTCTGTCGCGCCAATATTAATAATAACTTAATATTTTTTTATAATCAATGAAACAAAAATTTAAATCGAAACGTTGTTAGAGAGAGATGGAAGTAGGGGCATGAAAACATAAAGCCATCATAAGTGTATACTTATTTTTATTCTTTTCAGAAGTTTCGGCCAATGTTGAAAACTACCATGACAAAATATAACCATAAAAACTCATTCTTAATAGGTGTTTTATTCCTTGATCCCACTTTTGAACAAGGTTTCCTTAATTATTTCTGCAGTCAAGAATATCTTGACCATAATGAAGAGGCTAAATAATTAAATATATATTTCATCCTCATAAAGCTTCCCATCAGGCTTTTGACACGGTGTGCTCAATCAATTTACTGAGTTTTGCTCCCGAAGTTCCCTCCCCTCATATTTCCACAATTAGACCTATCACAAAGGAGGCCAGCCCAATTAATGATTCCTAACTTTTCAGTCTCTCTACTACGTCATATCTTCCACCTGGAAGTTTTTGCGTAGTGAATTTGTTACATTCCAATTCTCTTCACAAACATGTCCATAAGGATATATTAGCAATAGTGTCGTCAATGATACACTCATGATAAAATGAGTCAAAATTAATTGATGACATATATGAAAACCATTTTGATCTTTACATTTTAAAAATCTGAAAGTCCAAAGTAAAATATCTTTACCTTTAGTCTTACCTATAGCCTATTTAAAAAAAAGGCTCAATTTAATAAAGAAGTTATGGCAGTAGTGTCTTATTATTAAAAATATTAAGTAGTTCATTAGTTGTGAATAGTTATGTTCACAGAGGTGTTTATTCAATATAAAATTGTCTAAATATTATAGTCTCTACATGTTGCTTGAAATTTATTTATTTTTTTTAATCGAAGCTTGAAAATAAAGAAAATATTTGATGCTGATATATTTTTTTTTAATAAAGAAAATATAGATACCAACCCATCCCCAAAATATGATGCCTGAGTTAAGATTCCTTCTTGGTGGTAATATGACCTTAAAAAATTTAAAGATATGTCATATTAAGCGTCACATTTTCACTATTTCGGATAAAAAAATAATAATTTCAGAATAAAATGGTCAAATAACAAATTGTTTTTATCGGTTATTGTTATTGTCGGTTGGGCCTAAGACATACGCAATACTTGTGATGATGTCACCATACAAACTAATCAAAATAACACTACGGATGTCTTCTTCGTTGAGTTTTCCGTCGGAGACCTAATGCTTCCACACTATAAATTATAGTTATTTCAAAACAAGTGAACTATCTTGAAAAAGCATTGATTCATAGTAGTTAATGTCAATTTGTAACACGAAACTGTTTAGTAAGTGTTAATTATCTTTACCCTGTTAATTAATTACAAACCAAGAAGCGATTTATCAATTATGACGTTGACAACAGTTGTTAACCCACGCTTGCGAGCGGGGGAGAACTTTCAACAAGACATCAGATTTGACAACAAATTATTTCGAATTGTAACAAGTTCTACTAAACTTTACTATGGTTTTTATTATTTACTGTTCAATGAGAGAATTGTCTGATTCAATTTAAATCGATTACGGAATCAACTTATTGAAAGTTTATTAAAGAATAATTATCATAGATGTTGTGACAGTTACATGAAATGTATTCTAGTATTATTTAAGAAAAAATATATAAGGATATTTTAAGAATTTTTTTTTACTCAATCGGTAACATATCGCAGCTGTTATTGTTTAGTTGCAAATCTGAAAAAAAAGATTGTGTTTTGTTTTCAAATTGAACTTTTTCCAAAGCTAGTGGGGTAGATAAAAAGTAAACACAGACTACGTAAGCCCTATACAAAATAATTTTTTTTTGTTAGATTTACCATTATATAAGCAGCAAAAATATATGATTAGATTTAGTGTTATGTGATTATGATGTTTATTTCGGATTATACTTGCACAAAAGCAGCAAATCAGGTGTAGTTAAAATAATAGGTGAATTAACTGTTGATGATAGATATTAATAATCAAAAGTTCGCTGGTTATCTGTATCTTCAAAGCTAATTCTTATAAATAAATTAACTATTGCTGGAAAAACAGCTATTTATTTTTTTATCTATGAAACATTAATAACTGAAAAATGTATTTATAAAAAAATACAGTTTTAGCTACAGCTATTTTTCCCAACTCTGTGCACAACAATTAATAAATTCATTCCAATATTTGATAAAAATAACTATCAAGATATTATTATTATTAAGTAGATAACACTTATTTTAGAGAAAGCGGGAAAAAATAACCCAAAGAGCTTAGGACCGATGGATACAAAAATGACAGAAGTATTTATTATACAAGCTCTAGAACATTTTAGAATTGACGTGGTTCATCCACCAAGATTAAATGATCAATCCATGGAGGGTGGTAAAAACAGTATGAGTCAACATTTCAAAATGTCCCACTGACAAGGAACACGTGGGATCACCGATTTCAATGGAACTTTTTTTGCTGATTCTAGTTTGACAAATATTGCACATGTGTGTGAGGGTTCTAGCAAATGCGCCCGAGGATTCCATAAATACTATGCTTTACATAATTTTAGAATTTTTTTTTTATATTATCGCATGCCATATTTTATCTACATATGTTTATTGGTTATTTTATACCAATCGATTTTTTTTTGTTTAAAATAAAAATAATAATTGTTGATCTGATTAAAGTTTCTAAACAATTACAAAAACCAGAAGTCACTTCTTGTAAAGTATACCAACAAAACTGTGTTTTGAAAGAATCCAGTCAGATACGTTTTTAGTATCTTTAGTATCTCTTAAATACAAATATTAAAAAAAAAAACTAAAAATTAAACGCTGAGCAGTTATTAGATGATTATATCAACAATGGACATCAAAAGAAAAAAAAGATCGTCCAAATACACCAAGTTCAAAAATTCCTAATTTTTATTTTCATTGAAAAGTTTAGTTAAAACATTCAGACGACGCTAAAAACGAATGCTGTTTGCGTTTTCGAACAAAAAAATAATACTTAATTGAAGTCAGATTAGAATTTTATAATTTTTTTGTAAAAATAAAACCGTTTAATGAAATCAGTGATATTTTTCTCTTATTTTTCAGGAAGAAACAGACAGATTGGTATGTAATAAACTTGAAAAAAAGGTATATTTTTGAGCGACGTGCCACAAATGTTCAATTTTGATCATAACTTTTGGTCTACTGTAAAGATCCAGTATTTCATAGCTAACTTTCATAAGAACTTTCCCAGGACGATACTAAATATAAGTATACCAATCGATTTTTTTTTTGTTTAGAATAAAAATAAAAATTGTTGATCGGATTAAAGTTTCTAAACAATTTCAAAAACCAGAAGTCACTTCTAGTAAAGTATACCAACAAAACTGTGTTGGTAAAAAAATCACTGAATATAAGTGTGTAAATCGGTTAAGTACTTGTGGAAATTTTAGATAAATAACTAACCAACATTACATATTCATTTATATAGATTAAAGGAGAAAAAAAATCAAAGATAATGGTTGAAGCTAAATAAGCAGATAGTTGGAAATGTTTTTAAATCAGATTTACTAATGGCAGGTCTATATAATTTTTGTTAATATTCATCAACTAAAAGGATAAGAGTACTGGAGTACGTTCGTCAACACTTGTGTTGGTTCAAGTGTGCGATGGGTTCGTTCTAGTAAGGGTTCGTCATTAAGTGCCCTCAATGCTAAATTAAAAAGTACCGAAATGCAGTTTACAAATCATACTCGTGATTTCAAACACCACGACGATTTATATTCGGTTATCATTAAAGAAATACGGCAATAATAACAAAGAACTTATTTTTGGTTTGTAGATAATTAAATTAATTACTGTTTTTCTTTTTTATATGTTTATTTATAAATTATCTCTTTGATTTAATTTGATGTTTTATTTTTTACTTTGTGTGACGGTTTCAATTAATTCCTTGAACGTTTTATCAAATATAATTTAATTACTTTTTAAATAACTGTATAAATAACTTGATAAAAAAGATAAAACATTTTGAATTATGCGAAAATTAATTTTTCTTTTTCCTTAACTCATTTTCTATATTTTCACGGAAATTTATGAAATATAAAAATACATTTGAAGAGCTTTAACGGAAAAGAGATAAGCCCTTGTCGGGTCCTTTTTAGGAATTGTGGACATAATTGTAGGTAGAAAACCAACCCTTAAAACACGGCATCATGTGCTATTTTATTGAAAACACTTAAAATATTGAACGAAAATTTGTATAAAACACCTATTATTATTATTATATGGGCGATAGACCGAGGATGTCCAAGTTCTCCCACGATGTATTGGAAACGCTCGTTTCTTAACGTGTTTTTTTTTCGTAGGGTGGGTTCGTCACTTCCACACCTATTTGTTTTTTAGTACCACCCATTGACTTACGGGCCTCACAAATGCACTAGCACACAAATAATTCAGGGGTTTAAGCAGAATAACCAAAGGCAAAGGGTAGTTTTACTCATGCCATATTGAAACTTTCAAATCCAAACTTAAGCGAAAGTTTAATATTTTTAAATTTTATCTAAACGATTTTTTTTTTACCTGTGTACATTGCATGTGGACCAAGGCGTTAGGTAAAATAGAAACTTTTTTCTCATTAATAGTGTTTATTAATAATAAAAAAAAAGAAAAGATGATAAACACCTAACAGTGTTTCAAATACCCGGTTAATTTTGGGGGTGTTAAGAAGTTAAAATCTAAAAGAGAAATATATGAATTTCTTTTGTTCACAATAACAATAGAATGGTGATTATTTGTCAAACACATTTTGAAAAAAAAAAAAAACTAAAGGTGGTAGAAAAAGTTTAGTTTTGGATTCAGCAACTTATAACACATACAAAATATATCCTATGCGGATGTGTATTATTACTATTATGCCTTTTCATCTTCCATTTGGATCTATTCTAACGTGACTGGTTAATGCTCTTAAAAAAACTAACAGGGTAGGAA
>NW_027109769.1:59463-64902 GCF_000696795.3 Halyomorpha halys
TTTTTTTATAAAGGGAAAACTCCCGAAAATAAAAGACCCCCTTTTCAATTCTTTCAATGACGAAAAGCTCTTATATTATATCCCCTCTAGATGTACCACGACCTCATCCTTTCATACAGTTATGAAAAGACAAAGCCATAAAGAAGACCCTCTGACAAGGGACCCCAGAATTGGAATAATTTGAATAAAGCTTGAAGGGTATGAGACTTACATTTTCCAGTGTAATAAAAACTCATGGTTCGTACAACATAAGAAAAATTTAATAAATGTAACATACGAGGTTGGGTTTAGTTGCATAGGCAGATAAAATCCGTCGGTTTGACGCGATGTGAACAGCGGAGACGTTAGAAATTGATGCATATCAACTGAAGCATGCAGTGAAACGGGAGGTTTTTGATTAATTAATTATTTGCTAATTTATGTCAGTCAGTTTTCTCAATGATGCCTTCCTTCAGTCGTCTAAATAATGAGAACTTTATTATTTTCCATATGGCCGTTTCGTCAATGAGCCAAAATAGCAATTAAGCATATCCGTATAATTAATAAATACCTGAATTTCCTGCTTTTCAGGGTTGTATCGGACCAGAGTATATATGATTTTTTTTATATCTTACAATCAACATTTTTAAAGAGTGATTCACATAGGCAAAAGAACCTTTTTGTTTGTGGTATATCAAGAGCCAAATTTCATAAGAAACCTCAACTTCATTTATATAAAGTTAAAGTTTGTCAAATGGAAATGGTTTTCCAGAAGTGAAGTATTTTTTACCCCACTTACTACAGTATTGGTTCTCCAGTAAGCCCTCGTACGATAGATTTAGTATGTCATTATTCTTAAAGAAATTTTTTTTTAAGAGTGCAATCAGAACACTACACAAAGTAAGGCTTATGGGAGTTTAAAGAGGATTGGCTGGTATTTCAAGAAAATAATTTATTAAGTATTATTCAGAATATATGAAGCATTAAACATAATATTTTCACTAAAAATGTTTAAATGTGCATTAGATATTATTTATACATAAATAGTTGACTGTATAATTTAAAATATGAAGAAGATGGTCAGGGTTGCGGTCAAAAGCGAACAAAATATTATGGGATTTATTAACAATAAATAGTTGAAAACTATTTTGTTCTTTTTTGACCGCAACTACTGACCATCTTCTTCATATATTAGATATTATTATTTTAGCGTTTATACTTTCATTCCTTATGTCCAGATCAGTCAGTTCCTAAAACTCCATGCCTATAAACGAATTATTAGAGAAAAAAGTATAAAAAAAATACTCAATGGAATACAATTTTTTTTTCTTAATTGAAGTTTATTCTTTCTTTTTTGTATATGCCCGTTTTTTTCGCATTTATTATTATTTTTATTCCAAACAGCTCCATTGGTCATACCAAGCGATGATAGAAGTTTTTCGACAATCATTCTCTGGAATCGAATTGTGGATGTACGTGCGTCCTGGAGGAAGCCTTATTCAATTTGGAAAAGTGTCGGATGTGGAAAACGCCCAAGGCGGTATATATGCCCCGGATTTCTCAACTCATCGCTCTCGTAACTCGAGTTGCTGTCAGAGTACTTTCCAACACACAGCGTGTAGACCCGATAATTTAGATACAATATTATACAGCTAATAAAGCAGTATACTAAATTTTTGATAACACCTGAAAAAAATGTTGTCCTGAGGTTTATAAATAGGTTTTCTTAAACTTTGTTTTACTTTAGTGCTATCCGAAGCCTCTAAAATGGTGTCTTGAATTTTGGCTCACTAATTTAAAACTATGTTTCTTAAAAACAATGCAAGATATCATCATGATATTTTGTAGGAGGTTTGGGTAATTCCCCTAAAACAGCGAGTAATGATTATCTTTTTCTCAACTACCTAAACTAAAGGACATCCAAAATTAGTGTGCATTAGTCAACTGACTTTAAAGTTTGTTAGTTTTATGCAAACAAAACATGATTTACAGTAAACTATTTCAAGGAAACTTGCAGTTAAAGATAGAAAATAAAACTTAAATAAGTTAAACAATATAACCACAAATATAAATCAGATAATTTTTAGATTCATTTGCTTTAACAAATCTTTTCTTATGTTACCGAAATAAAGTTTTTTTTTCGTACACTCCTATTAAAATGTTTTTATTAACATGTTCAAATATAAATATGAAAAATATATAAAATAACGAGATCAACCTTTCTTTTATCCTATAGTGGTATTCTAAAGTGTATTGATGTACGTCCACTGTGAGCTGAGAGTTGCAGGCTCTGTGCATCTACCAGTGTGACAGTTCCTTGTGCCTCTCAGGTCATGGTGGAGGGGCGATTTTCCGGGATTAGATTTGATTAAATTTTTATTCAGGGCGATCAACATCTAGGATATTACACCCTTTTTACTTTATTTATCTTCTTGTCTTTGACATTTGATAGTTGAATGTAGACTATTTCCATTTTACACTGGTCGATATTGGTGGATTATATTTTAGTATAAAGTTGAGTTTCTTTCAGAAATTTTATTATTTTGTCTACCGATTCTGCCGAGTCTTTAAGGGCCAATTCTCTTGTACGAGGAATTTTATTATTTTCGAAGGCTTGACAAAATGATGAGCATTCTTCAATTATATGATTTATCGATAATGGGGACTGACAGGTTTGGCATATAGGTTGGTCCTCCTTCGTGATTAAGTGGAAAGGGGGTAAATTGGAAAGGCCCAATCCTAACCCTGCAAAAAACAATTTCTTCTCTTCTGTTTCCTCTTATCGCACTTGTTCACTTTTGTGTGTTTTTTAAACATTTCTTAGTTTATTGGTAAGTGGTACGTCAGCTCACATTGAATCCTAACTTTTTCGAATTCTGTTCCTTTCGGCTCGTAAATTTGGAGTGGTAAATTTTCCTGGACAACTGGCTGGTACAGGCTTCTAGCCCATTAAAAAATTTGATGTGCCTCCAGCATATGTACTTTGGCACAGAGGGAAGCTAGGGTTCATCGTTTATAGCAGTGTTTCTGTTCCGCTTTAGTGTAGTACCTCTTACTTTTCGCCAAAGGATGAAGTTCTGGAAGCTCTGCAGTTTTTGGATAGGTTTTGCAGAAGGGGTGCACTAAAGCAGTGTAGGTCTAATAACATCCCTATAGATCTGTAGGCGGTGATTTCAGCAGGTGCTATACTGTTTGACTTCCGGTGGGCCGTCTTGAGCCTCTCACAGACATAGCTGTCATTTTATAAGGTTGGTGAAGTGAAGTTGCTTCTACAAGTATACCACTCACAAACACCTGTGATATTACCAAAAAAATATCAAAACGTATAATTTCTATAATAACAAAAAAAAACAAACATTATAACTGTAAGGAAACTTTCCAAAAGAGGCATAAGGACCTCCATAACATCATCCAGTGAAAAATCTGTCTCCAATCTCAAAACTTGACGGGCGAGCAGAGAAAAATAAGTAACAGAGGAAAAAAGAGAGAGAAACGGGCAAGGTGGAAAAGTGTATAAGAGAAGTAAACTCTCATTAATCAACATTATTGTAGTGATGCGAGAAACAGGGGCTATCTGGTGGTTCAGCCTCCGCCTGAAGATCGGTAATTTATGAGGTCGCCGGATAATCGGCTATTGTCGGTCGGTGATGGATGGGCGTCCGATATAATTACACCTGCACGGAGACACCGGGCCCCAGTCATCCGCCTTTTTATAAAGATATTTAGCAGCTTCTACCTCATGCTTTAGGTACTGGTAAGGCAAAAAGTTATAGTTTCAAACATATAGTTTTTATGTTTGTTCTGATAATTTAGGTTTTCCTTCATGCATTATTGAAAACCATATAAAAAAGAAGCAACTATGAAACACATTAAAGTCCAATGAACCACATAGCAATACAACGTCGTTAAACACAACAAATAATTACTTTGACTAATTTAACAGCGTAATAAGAGAGACGGGACTTCCACAAGGCTTTTACATTGGTTTAATTTCTGCAACTTCAGTCTTAGCGCATCAAACAAATTTAATGTTATGCATTTCGAATGGAATTTTGGTGTATCAACTAATCCAGGAGTACACTGGAACATTCTATTTCTACCTCCATAAATATAAGTGTACAAACTACAAAGTAAAAGCACTAATAGATTTTGTTTAATTGTAGGGACTATTATTAGTGATGAAGGAGTAATTATAGCATTAGTCTGTACTTTATAATGAAACGGCCCAGGAGTTTGCACTCCTCAAATGATGAAACACTATTTATTACTTAATAATTATGAAAGGTAGTTTTATCCAACAAAAGTTTTTTAGTTAAATATGAATGAGCTTGTCTTATATTAAGAGCACGAAAAAGAAAACTTGCATATGAACTTCCATCTAGGTTTCACCTCTTTAATATAGAAAAAATAATTAAAATTAATATTAATTGTCAGCATAATTAAAATTATTATTAATGTTAATTTGTTTCAACCTAAAAAATATAATATGTAATATTTATTTCGGCGTAAATATACTACCACTATAATATACGGCCAAAGCACAAGTTTTAAGGATTTCCTTTTTCCAATTATGCAATACTAATTTTAAAAATTAATCAATCGCTGAATATCATTTATAATGTCTAATGTTTAAAAATAGAATGAAAAATACAAGATTAGACGATTAAAGTTGGAGCCAGTGCCTTAGATGTCACTTCAAAGAGCCCCCAGAAGAAGGTGGGTTAAGTAAATTGGATGGACCTTTGTTCCGATAGTTTATTCAGCAACAAAGTTAAGGATTGGTTGAGAAAAGTAACGTTAATTAAACAAAAGGCCCTCCATTTCTTGGAGCTTTGGAAGACGACTTTCGATTTACAAAAAATATGAAATCTGAACTATTTATAATACGTCAATTACGTAGATAAAGTATAAAGTAAAAAACAAAATATCCAATATTATATAATAAATTATCTTTTTCTTCAGAACAGTTCTAAAATCAGCTAATGGGCTGATAACAGCAAAATTTTTACCGATAAATGTGACTGATATTTAATAATCAATGGGTCAGTATATAATAACGGCAAAGAATATTTATAGTTTTAACAATAACTATCTTTTGAATAGGCCAGTTTTAACGATCATGAATGATTTTATGAAATTGTAGCTGCGTTTCAATCAACAAAACCACGCACTCTTAAAGTCATGGATAAAAATGCTGTCAAATGTAAAGAATTATTTAAAAAACAAAAGACGGTAAAGAACATGACGTCATGAAAGAACATGAAAAACTGTTTCTGGTAAGAAAACATTGATTGGATGAACTCCGAGGTTGATGATCCGGGTTTCAGCACTCTACTGATGAGCAAATTGTCAACAATCCCAGTTAAAAATTAACCTGCAGAAGTACAGGGCCGGCTAATCTTCAACAGAATTCAAATTGCAGCATAAAAAGGGCCTTTTTAAAAACAATGTTTACAAAAT
>NW_027109769.1:64952-72664 GCF_000696795.3 Halyomorpha halys
TATATTTCTAAGCTTGTTTATTGTTATTTTCCTTTTTCCCTGTATTAAGCTTGTTTATTGTTATTTTCCTTTTTCCCTGTATTAAGATTTTAACTCGTTTTTTTTCATATCAGTGAAGGCCTGGCGTTTAGGCAGAAATATCGGTACAAATGAATAAGTCTTACATAATTTTGTATCATCAATGACCGCAAAATGATTGCTCTTAAACGACATATTTTAAAAAACTAAACGAGTTGAAGTTAACAGACCATTCAGTTGGGGGTATAGAATAATGTTCACAACCAACCCCTTTCCCACAAACTCATCTGAAGATCTACAAGTCAGAACTACCAGTTATCAGCGATTCTGTAAGCTTTCAGATGCACAGGTCTCTTTCAGCCACAAAGTTAAAATCGCAAAGTGATTGGAAGGTGAAATTTAAACATGATAGAGACATATCTGTTTCAATAGTAGCACATCAGAAAAAAAAAAAAAAATTAGTCAATGAAGTCATACATAGATTACACCGTAATGGGGGTGTTACTTTGTTACAATCTTACGAGCTTTGGAACAATTGGTAGGAGGACAAAAGAAGATAATGTTCTACGTTCCGTATCTTCGGGATACGTCCAATTCAAAATAAAATAAAAACATATTTTTGTCAGATGAGTGACAAAGCAAAGCAGCGCTGTTAGATTGAATAGATGGGTGAAATAAAAATTAATCTGATTTAAAAAACAATGTTTACACTAACAACGGGAAACATATAGAAGTTATATAAAAAAAATACTGTGGTAATAATGATGTTATCACCATTATGATTGTGATGGCATAATAAAATATCATATTACATAATTATATCAAATTGACACTTTTATATTAATTTAAAATAAATTAATTTTTTCTGGAAAATTGAAAGAGAATGAAAATAAAAAGTTGGAGTAAGGTGGGACAGAGAAAGGGTGAGAAAAAAAGCTATAATAAGAAAAAAAAAACCGAAACGCTTGAAAATCAACTTCTCATTTAAAGGGTACTTGGTCCCTCCTGGAACATGATACTTCAGAGAGAATTCCGCAAATGAGATAAACCTATAGTTGCTGTTATTTTCATTCAAGTGCTAAAGCCCATTAACTTTAGATTGCTTCTTTACTTTTTTATATTTTGCATTCCAATTTATTAGAAGACAACAAATTCTATACAATCCATCTAAATAAAAATTTCAATAAATTAAAGTTTGACTAGATTAATTAAATAATTTCTACTTACGAGTTGAAGTAAATTAAAAATACATAACAAAAATTATAGTTGGACCAAAAATAATTGAAATTACAAGTTACAGTCAAATGTAGTCGCGATTACTTGGATTCAACTAGTAATTGTAATTTCGGACAATTATTATAATTGTAGTTGTTCATCAAGTAGTTAAAATTACTAATCAAAGTGGTAATTCTATTTCCTAGTATCAAATTACAGTAATTAGAAAGTACTTGTAATAACTTTTTATGCAACTCTGCCAAACATATTTAAACCTATTTATAAATATGTTTAGATTTATTCAATTCAAACTATGATTTGACTATGACGCACTGGTGTTAAGCTTCGATGTACAAAATGACAATGATCAAGATATCTCGAGGAGATCATAACAAAAAAACAAATATATAGGAATATTATTTTATCTAAAACCTTTGGCTTTCGAACGGTATATGATACCTCTACTTTACTAATCTCATTTCCGAAAAGATGTTTTGAACAAAATGTCTAGAACAGTTTTTTTTTCTCATCTCCTTAAGTTAATTAACAAACCCTTTAATGGTTCATATTTATTAATTTTTTACTACTAGATAAAATTTGAAATAGTCAATTACTTCAAACGAAGAAAATCAAAGGTACTCTAGAAGAAGATTTAAAAAACAAATTGCATTTCAGCTCTGTCAAACTTTATAAATGAGGATAATACCTATCTGATAATGAAGACCATCGAATTATACATTGATATATTGAGTTGAATCAAAATCGTTTGAGCCATTTTTGAGATAGTCGGAAAATATTTGAATAATCGATTCTGTAAAGGAGCACTTCAATCATCAAAACTTGTACTTTCATGGATAACTCGAATTGAAAACTGATTCCCACTTCTATGATACTAACTCCGTATAAAATAGATCCTTTTAAGCAATAATTTCCCTACCAAATTTATTGAAAAACTTATTTACAATTACAAAAATCCTACCCCTTCTCGCCGAATTCTCCACATCCACTTACCACCCCCTTTTATAGATCATTCACTACTTTAAATCTTTTTTCTTTCTAATAGCATCCGTAAGTAATAATGTTCCTCTATTCCCAACCTTCGACTTGCCTTCAGATCCCAAAACAAACTTTGTAATATCTACTCTCACTTAAAGATTATATCAACGGTATCTTCTACAATACCGTTCTCATGTTGTAGACCCCTAATTGCAACTACTTTCATACTAATAGTTAACATTTCAATCCTAGCCACGGTCCCAAACCATGACAAACGACTGGTCTTCAGTTCTACCTAATATATTAGGTATAAATGCCGTCAACTATTTCCGCTTGGTTTAACGTATTTTTTTTTTGTATACGCGTGTATGTAACGCATTCCACCGACCTATCTCATCTCCATCTACTCTTCAGTGCAACTCGAGTCACTACGTTTCTGCGTTTATTTCAAATTTTTCATCCTTCTTCCCAAGCTCACACATTTATTCTCTCCTGTTTCTTCCTTATCCACTTTTTGAGACATTCTATACTTATTTTAGTTAATTAATTTTTAATCTGTAATATTGTGCATCTTTTACCAATTTTAGCAAATATTTCGTTTCATTTTAGATCCATTGTATATCGTTTTTCTTTTCGTACATTACATTATATTAATTTAATATTTTCCCTATTTATAAAGCTTTAATCATTATTTACAAATTGTATTATGTTAATAATTTCAATTACTCAATATTTACATTTTCTCCTGCACATGCTTATACTTATTTCTTTATTTAATTTTAACAACTTTTTTATCATTTGTTTTGTAATGTTACGTCTACAAAACTATTTTTTTTTTTATCTTCAATTAATACCATTTGCTACCTATTTAATTTATTATTATGTATATTTCTAAGCTTGTTTATTGTTATTTTCCTTTTTCCCTGTATTAAGCTTGTTTATTGTTATTTTCATATCAGTGAAGGCCTGGCGTTTAGGCAGAAATATCGGTACAAATGAATAAGTCTTACATAATTTTGTATCATCAATGACCGCACCACCAACCGAATTTACTACCGATCTCATATCGAATCTACAGTTAACTAACTATAAACACCTCATTCTACTTATTATTGTAAAATCTATGTAAAATAAAGAAATTATGTGCTTTCGAATTAACTGCGATAGTCTTACAGAAAAATTAATGTACCGACGTTACAGAGACATTACTTGGTTCACTGTAGCACTAATTCATTTTTGTAAAAAAACTACAACTTAGAATGAATTAAAAGGCTAACATTACAAGACAGCATGTAGATTACAGCTCAAACAAGAAATGCTATAGCGAAGCTCATTGCAAAACTCTTCATATTGAAATACATCATGGCTCGGAATGAAAGTCGAGAAGATTGAATTGTTAAAAAATCAATAAGATCCCTTCTTCCTATAGAGAGAAGGTAGAGGAGCCCCATTCATCTAAATTGATTCTCCTTCTGAATAGAAAATCTTCCGATAGCCGAAGGAATAAGGAACCAGAAAGAAAAGAAATTACAAAATCCACCGTGGAGAGATGCTCCACTGAAAAGGCCTCCTTGAGAAACTGGTCATAATTTACATTGATTAGCGTGAATAAACTCACTAATTACTTCAAATCCAACTTCCTAATAATGGGAACACAAACTGCAAAGTCCGCGCCACCCTATTCAATTAGATACTACTGGTCAAATCAACAAACTTTTTTTCTTCTCTTCTCGTCATATTAATTGTACCGTGTTAAAAATTCAAATTTATTCTCCCTGAATGTGAGAATTGCTTTGTAATTGCTTCTGGACACTTTGACGTAGTTGGTTTATTAATTCGTTAGCAATGTAGAACAGATTCAAAGAGAATTAGAGCAAACTTGTTATGCTACATTTTTCAAAGGAAGATAATTAAGGTTTATATTGCAGTATAGTACATGTACAATATATAACAGTTTATGTAAAATATATAATATTTAATTTAGCGGTGATTATAAGCGTACATAGGAGACAATCCTTCTAAAGAATGCCATCGTTGGCCTTGACTAGTGACTCCTATGATCGTTAATAGTAATTTATTTTTTCAATTTTCTTTTTAAAGAAGTTATCGTGTTTTCATTATTATGATTGTTTTCAACTAGCTTTGTCCAATCAAAACCTTGATTTAATTTAATATTAAAGCTTTTTTTTAATATTTATTTATTGCTATTTATAACTCTACATTATAATACATTTAGTAAATCTGATCTCGGTTAAATTGGAGCGTTACTGGCGTGTAGAGAAACTACCCATTAGCAGCACTCTAATGACGTTTTACATTAGCAGGTCCCGTGGCCATCTTATTTTCAGGCGCCTCGGAGGATTGTCAGGAATGGAAGAGGATGCAAGGTTAGAAACTAGGGGGTTTCAGTGGTTAGGGAGTTTATAATGGAAGGAGTGATATCTGGTTCGGGTTAGATCGGTTACATAGGGAACATTAAGGTCTTTATGTAAGATTTTATTGGTAAAAGTAAGGAGCATTGAGGATTTTAAGAAGGATAATGGACAATGGATTGTAAGAATTGAATACGAGAGGAATTCGAATGTTTAGTGGAGCCCCAAAACTCAAAGCCGTATGTCCAGATTGGCCTTATTACAGTCATGTAGATCAGTTTTTTGTAATGTGTTGGAAGTTTAGACCGTTTGTCTAGTAAGTCCTGTAGTAGTCGAAATCGACGTGCAGTTTCCTGTCTTTGCAGTCTTGTGTGAGGATTCCAGGTTAATCGTTTGTCCAAATGTAGTCCAAGGTAGCGGATCTGTTCGACAGGGGTAAGAGTAACATTATTAAATGAAACTGTAGGGCAGTCGGTAGGTTTACGACGAAGGGTAACGGTGATTTGATGGGATTTGTTGTAATTTATTATAATCCTCCAATTACAACACCATTCTTCGAGGGCTGTGGATTGGAGAGTTTGGGATACAATTAATGGGTTTAGGATAGTGTTAGGAATGTCAGCTGTATAGACGGTGTGGCGGATGGGACCAACGATACTACCTTCAGGAACACCAACGGACTGAGAATAGAGGGATGAATAGAAACCATTGTGGTTTACTTGAAATAATCTATCGATGAGAAAGGAACGAATGATGAGAAAGTATGTAGGAGGTAGGAATTTACGGAGTTTGTAAAGCAGTCCCGGGTGCCACACTCGATCAAAAGCCTATTAATATTAAAACTAATCATTATCATAATATGGGGATTGAAACTGCAGAAGTCACACTTTCCATGTTTTGATTTTTTGGCAAATCGTAAATTCTGCTTAAAAACAAAACAAACACAGGTGAAAATGAAAGTTTAAAAGATTATATTCAGCCTTTACATTTACTTTTCATCTATATTTCTTAATTTCTAATATGTTTTTTACGAAGCAGCAGTTTCAGGTCAAGTTTTCTATTAAAAAAAAGATAGAATGTGACATTTACAGTTACAGTCCACATACATTCTATCAGGAACAATATATATAATCTAGAACATATTTAAATCCTTTCTAAAATAAACAAATAAAAAAACCGTTAGTTCTTACTTCCTTTTTTTGTCAATATAACTACAAATATCCCACCATTTCAATTAGATAATTAATAAATATTCTATTATGTCTATCATTTATATATTTTTTTAATATACATAAATCTCATTGCTGATTGCGAATCATAATGAATGAATAAGCGGGATGATAAAATAACTCTATAAACGAATGTATAAGGTATTTAATTTCTTAACAAGACGTATGGATCAGCTTTTAAACAGTATATCTGAATCATTTATTGCTTTTTACTTACACTTTTTGATAAATTAAATAAATGATACTTTTAAGATATATACACACACACACATATATATATACACTTAATAGGTTTAGGAAACAAACCTAAAGCTGTTTAGTCAAAAAATAATTGAAAAGTTGTACTTTTTAAAGACAAAACCTTCAATTGTATTTTGCCTTAAGTTAGTGGAACTGTACTAGCTCCACTGTGAAAGAAGCCATTGATATATAAACATATGTACATAAACTGAATGAATAATCAAAAGAAAATTTTAAACGACCATAAATTACAGAATTATTGTTTTTGTTTAATCAGAAACAAATGAATTAATTATATATTGGTAAGATTTTTTTAAAAAAATATTTCTAGTTCCTATTCTCCATACTTGTTGTCCATATTATCTTTCAAGAAAAATATGTAGTCTAAATATTCTCTTATAGTCTCAAATGGAAGCTAATTAAATATACTTCAAATTAATGCTGCATAACTCTTTATGTAGAACAAATATTGTGCCTAATTTAACAAAATACCTCACAATTATAATGTTTGACTTCTAAAGGGGAAACTGTCAATGTTCATAAAGAAATTATTTTGGTTTTTAAGTGTAGACATTTTATTATAATTATTAAATTTAGAGAGGAAAAAAAACAAACATACTATTCTGTAAGGCGTATTTTTGGAGTACCAACTAAGAAAATGGCACAGAATTTTGCTTAAAAATCTGAAAATAAATGTTCTTGTTTCTTTTAAAAAAAAAATTTATCTAGTATACCATTTTTTTTCTTTCATCACACACCTGGAAGTGATTAAAACTTCAGATCTAGAGCCCAGACATCAAATATTTGTAGACAGGTGTTACTAAATTAGAGGAAAACATTTTATGGATATAAATTATACTAATTACTGCTGTAATTAAAAGAACCGTTGAAAATAAATTGTTAACATTGAAAAAAAAAACCATATGTCCTAAGGATAAAACAAATCCCAACTTAAATGAGGGGATGAAGAGACAATAGGGTGCGAAGACCAAAGAGGCTATCTTGAACCAGAATGAGAGGCGCACCATGGTTCCACGATAAGACTGTATTAACAAAAAAGGATTGCAGTAAATCAGGCTCTCCAAAAACGTTTTCTTTCCCCCTGTCTCTAGTGTTCTTGTATTCACCCTATTTCTCTTCAACCTTCTGCTCAAGGGGCCATGGCTAGTAAATCTCCAACTGCTTTAAATAAACACAGGGGCAAAACCTACGAACAAGGAGCTCGGCTCTCAAAAACTTCTCTATGAAATACAATCGATTAAAGCAATCCGTAGTTAACTTTCATAAATCTTTAAATAGTCGAAATAATGTAGAGAGAGATACAGTTCACAAGTTACAGCCAGCTGTAGCTCCAATATCGTTCAATATGATTCAAATATATAGACGAGCTGGACTCAATAAAAGTTAGTGTTTAAGTAACAACATGAGAGTTGGTCATTTCTCTCTTCTTTTTTAGTCTTTGTGTTCGCAAACGTTTAACTTATATATGTATTTAGATTTTACATTATTTAAAAGTTCTAACAACACCTCTGAATCAAATCGTTTTTTATTTCTAAATCGGAATAATTTCAAGAAAATACATTATTCAAGATTATTTATAAAGAAATAGAAAAATTCAATCCCAGGTACAGTGACAACTGTC
>NW_027109769.1:73299-78307 GCF_000696795.3 Halyomorpha halys
TATTTCTAAATCGGAATAATTTCAAGAAAATACATTATTCAAGATTATTTATAAAGAAATAGAAAAATTCAATCCCAGGTACAGTGACAACTGTCCCTGTCGGATTTAAGTAATCCGATTTTTACGGTTATTTTTTTGTTTTATATAAAGTCGGGGTCGGGGGTCTCATTTTCTGATGCCCCCCCCTTACTGCGGACACCGGAAGACCCCGAAGACGCTGGGACTGCAATGTTGCCCCAGCCTAAGCACCATGACTAGGCCTAGCCCTACAATCACGCCAGAGTCTAGGACACGCTGGCCAGCCACCGAAGAGGAAAGACGTCTTTTCAGACACCAGGCGAATATTCATGGTCTTTACAGTTTCGCCCACCGCACACCTAGACGAGGGAAGCGGCCATAGGACGCGGAAGTGACCGCGACAGCGAAATTTCCAACAGTCACTCAGATAAGCCAATAGAATATATGAGACCCCAATGCTCTGTTTTATACTATTATAGATAAATAATTTAGACTAACACACTAACTTCATCTGCCCCTCCAGGGATTAATACTTTTGAATTTTAAGGAAAATATATGCATGCTAATGAGCAGAAAGTCTCACAATTTCAGTCCCCCTTTTCCACACTAATAATTTTAATTATCATAATCGTAAAATACACTCGGGACACCTGCAGTATAGCACGAGCAGGTCCCGATATAAACAGTCCCAATCAGCAACATTTCGTAAACCTATGGTATAAAATTTGCCCGGTTTGAAATTTATTGAATCCTGATTACAATTACTGCAAGATGTCTACAAATACAGCTTTAATTTCGAGAAGATGAGATTTTTGTGAGTGCCACTCATTGGCTAACGGGCCTCACAAATGCCCGGCGGGAGGTTGTGAATGTGTTTTGTCTAATTTGATGCTTGAAAAAATCCCGGATAGGGCCGGGCTCGAACTAACAACCTTTAGGTTGGGAAATAGGCGCGTTGCCATGCTGCTACCGTCGTCCCTTTATTTTTTAATTATTTTGATTAGTATTCAATAATCTGCCAATATTAAAACTTTTACGTTAATATTTTACTTACAATGAGTAAGTTATTGATTTAAGGAAGAAAAAAATAGAGAAAAAAAAATATGTCATAGAAAATGTAACGTCAAACTAAAAACTCAAAACTGAAAGGTTTATGACTCTTAGGCGGGTTTCTAAAAGGTTCAACACCGTTTGAAGTACGAATAAATTTAATGAGAGCTTGGCTCGTACAATATAAACTATTGTTGTTTTTTCTGGATATAGTTAATATTCATTTATTTGAAAAAAAAATTTAATTGTATTATAATTAATGAAAGTACGGACATGGAAAATTCGGCTGGTCAAAATGCATCAGTTTTGTTTATTCGTGAAAGAGACAGGAATTATAGCCTAATTGGCTAATAGTGAGGAACATCCAGTAGTCAATCAGCGGAATAGTGGCTTCATAATTTGGTTTGTTCTTTTGAAAAAAAAAATGTTTAAACATTGATTTTTATCATTCGTAAAATTCTTTCTTAGTGACTAACTGTTTTTCCCATGTCAGCGCCTCTATTGTTTTTATCTTTATGAAATCTTGTTTTTTTTAAATACTGTATTTATTGATAGATATTACAATCTGCCACACAGTTGTGGGCAATAAGTAATTATGAAATCTAATACGTAAAAATCAATATTTGATTGTTCTTACTTTATGCACTGCCATACCGGTCATCCAATTCTGATGAGCTTTTCCCTAAATGTTTAGGATTTTCCTGAAAAGATTATAAGGTGGCACAATTTTTTCATTAAAAAAAAAGTTATTAACAAATTTGAGCATTTACTCAAAAATTTGGCGCGTAACTCAAAAATAATACATTTTTTTCATAGTAAGTATATTTCATTCAATTTACCTCTTTCTGAAGAATAAGAAAAAAATATTACTGATTCTTATAAATGATTTTTATAAACTAGAAATTAAAAAAAAAAATAATGTGGCCCAGAGTAAATTAGGAAATCTTTTTTAGGAAAAAGCAAATCATATTCGTTTTTAGCGCTGTCTGAAATTCTCAAATACTATTTGACAAAAAAAATTAAAAAATTTTTATTACAATTTATTTGGAGAATTTTTTCTTCAGGTGATCATTGTTCATATAATTATTCATAGCTCATATGCATTTTATGTGATTCCTACGTTATTAGAACCGTTGGAAAGCTGAATGTCTCCTCTTTTAACATACATTTAATATACGAAATTTAGATTTGAAAAATAAATCGAAATATTTTTATTAAGCTCGGCATATCAATACACGAATAAGTATTCTTTAATATCAACCAGGTCTCATTGAAACAGTCTGATAGGGCTTGAATGCGGATTTTTCAAAAAATCAACCCTTAAACTACCTGTAATTTTGTTTATAGGAAATAATTAATCATTTAAAATTTTTACTACTAATGAAAAATTGAAAATATAAACTATGAAAATATTTGATAACTAACTTAAGGAGATAAGAGAAACACTTGTTTTTCAAATTGAAACCACCATTTCCGGAAATACGAGTTAATGGAAGTTAAAAACTTATCATGTGTTTTTATAATAAAATTTCGTGATTTCAGAAAAAATAATATGTTACATAAAAAGTAGTAGAAGGTAATCAAGAATGACGAAAAATGCATGAATATAACACGAGTTTGACATTACACTGGTAAAGGCATGCGCCAGTCTGTTACTTGTTGTCATGTCGAAACTTGGAGGAAGCAGGGAGATGGTATAATCCTACACTCCAAAAAGACTTGCGCTGAGGTTAATCAGAATGTCGTCATTTTAATCTAAACTAAACATAAGGCTGTCGTTGATTAGCTCGTGCTTCCTTAGCACCTGGAAGGCATATGAGATTTGTCTTTTTCTCTGTGGTTTTACTTTTTCTGTCACCTTACCTTCTCCAATTATCCAAGAGAGGAAGGAGTATGATAGAGGAGATGGGCTGGCAGGAAAAGTGAAGCCAAAAAAGATGGCCCGTATGAAGGACCAATGGACGTGGAAGAGGAGTAGGGAAATACTAAAATCCAATTACTGGCTGCCTTCTGTTTCAGTTTAGATTACAATGGAGGACATTCCTTTTAACATTAACGTGCACCTAAACCCCAAGGGTGTGTTTTATTCTGGGCATCAAGTTTGATCTGAAGGACTGTAGGAAGGACTGAAAAACTGACCACCCCACTGTTTCGACATAGTTATTAAATAATTAATTATTTTAAATTTCAGTTAACATATATTTGAGAATTTTAGTTGACAGGAGTAAGTCCATAAAATTATTCGTAGTATTGTTAATAGCACAATGTAAATTATAATTATATGTTATATTTTTATATTTGTACCATGCTTTTGTAAAAGAAAAATGTTCGAATTAGAGGGAATCAGCAGTCAATGGAAAGGCTTATTTTGAAATTGAGTCAGCAAAGTATTGACCCAATGTATAATTTAGAAATAGGAATTAGAAACGAGTGAGGATAAATTCCAACTCAAAATAGGATAGTAAGTGAAAGTTCTGTGATGCAACAAGATTTTATTTAATTCATTGAATGTATTATTGTAAATATTAAAGAGCGACTTTTGCGCTAGACTTCATCATCATTGCCAATTTGGTAATGTAGCATTCACAAAACAATGTAAAGCCCATCAGGCCAATTATATAATAAAGAAATATAAAATTTAAAAAATAATTCTTTTACTTATTTTAAGGTTGTTTTAAAATACAGTGCATTATATAACGTAAAAAAGTAAATTAAAATCGACTTTTGTAATTTTATTTGCTTCTTTCAATGTAATATCTTTAAGTTTTATAAACACATCTTGATAGCTTTTACTTCAAAATTAAATAGTTGTATCAATTAGTAACATTTTACTGCAACATGACTCACGTTGCACAGAAATTGACGATAAGCGATCAATTCTATCATACGTACCTCTTCAGAGTCTCTGAACCCTGACAATTCTAGCTAGTACTCGAACTTTAGCAACTTCCATGCAAATTACAACAGGCCATCAATCAGACAGTAACTAAATGTTCTCCAGGAAGGGGAGGAGGGAGCTCTAAAGGTATTTATCAAGCGGTCGAGAGGAGTAATACTCTATCTCTACCAGAGTAATCTCAGCCGCAATTAAAAATAATAACTCTCCTACTGGCAAAATCCTCGAGACTCTCATACATATAAATGAAACAGATTAAACTGAAAAAAAAAAACGGTCGAGGACGCTAGAAGTCGGGGAGAAAGGGTTATAATTCAATTGCCCCACCACCCTAATCTCAGTTTTTTTAACAAGATGAGGAGATTTTTTTGGTGGCAAAAACTAAGACATCTTTTTCATAATGACCGGCGGAAGCAACTATACCAGGAGGGGACTGTGATTGTGTACTTTAGTTGGATGGGACTGTCGTAATTAGTGAGGCCTTCGTTAGCTGGGACTCTAACGAACCACCGGCCGAGGACCGCTACAAATAACCTTCAAACCAAGTAAGTGGTTTAGCCTCAGAAAATTGGGCTCTCAAAGCTACTCAACTCTTTAACGCCTTTTCCTTCTTAGATTTCTCATTTAAACGATCTTTTTTTCCTAAGTAAAACTTTCGACGTTAATGCGTCAGAATGGCAATCCTGGAAATATGTAGCTAATCTTTCTTTTCTTCACAGCATATGATATTTTAAATAATTTTATACATACTTTTATGTAAAAATAATAATAAGCTTAGTGAACCCAAAGGTTCGATGTCGATACTTCAAATCGCACAACAACTACCTAGCGCGCTCTCCCCTCTACTCCCAACCCCTCATCCACCTGAATACCTTTGCCTTCATGTTATATAAGAAAAAAATAGTGTACTAATTGAATTTAAATTTAGTGAGAAGTCTTGAGATATTATTTTTTTTATTTATTTATTTAATGTAATTTACAACTGTACAAAATAATACAATAAGTAAATATGTTGTATGTTTCATATAGACTTGAAAATTTTGG
>NW_027109769.1:79642-96731 GCF_000696795.3 Halyomorpha halys
ATGTAACAATAAACATAATGCTATAGTTAAAAAATAAATATAAGTCTCTGCAAGATATGTGTTAGAACACAAAAAAAAACATAATTGGCTCCATTAGGATGGGGGTTAAATTTTTTGAAGTGGTGTTTGCCGAACATTTGAGTTTTTTCTTCATCTGATCGTGTCCAAGTCTTATTTTCAGTGACAAGAATGGCTGAAGATGGTTGAAGGATTTGTATTTTAGTAGCTTTTCAGTAGTTCTCCATAATGATTTGTCAGAGGTATTTAAGTTTTCTCACAAGTTCTGGAAATTTTGTATTCTGTGTTTTCTAATTTCAGCTTTTAGTCTGTTAGTCAATGTATTTTAATGAGTTTTGTCCGAGGGATATCTTGTTCTCTGCCACCTCGCTCTTGCCCGGCGTTTTGTGTTAATAATGATTGTATGTGATGAGGTAAGTTGTTTTCTCTAAAACTTTTTATGTTCATTGGTGAAGTATTGTTAGTGATAGTAGTTCCTAGTCTTGAGATATAAAACTATAATTCAATAATATTTTCAAGGAAGCCTTATAGTTCATCAGCTAGCCACGAACTTTCCCCGGTAAAAAAAATTCCCTAACTCTAGGAACACAAATATTTTAAATTGCTCAAATGAGATGGAGTAAGTCCATAAAATTATTCGTAGTATTGTTAATAGCACAATGTAAATTATAATTAAATGTTATATACTTATACCATGCTTTTGTAAAAGAAAAATGTTCGAATTAAAGGGAATCAGCAGTCAATTGAAAGGCTTATTTTGAGATTGAGTCAGCAAAGTATTGACCAATGCCTTCACTATATCACCATTCCAATGTTTTATTATTTAAATACCAAATTGAAGGATTAATAGACTATGTAGTGATTATTTCCACTGCTACGGTGAACTTTCCCTCCTTGGTTTGAAAATTGAACATGTAACAATAAACATAATGCTATAGTTAAAAAATAAATATAAGTCTCTGCAAGATATGTGTTAGAACACAAAAAAAAACATAATTGGCTCCATTCGATTCAAGGTAAAGAAAAAAATTAAATTTCCGAGAGAAAAATTCTTATGCTACAAAGCAAGATTTTTTTTTAAACTCGTCCTGGAATTTCCTCATAGCAATTATTAAAAATATGGTTTGGTGCGCGTATCACACAACTTTCACCTACCATTCTACTTTTATCTATCCATTATTTAGTATTACCAACAATAAAATTGATTATTTATTCAACAGAAAAAATTGACCTCCCCCACCTTAGTTAAAATAGATTGGTCACCTGTAAGTAACTAGGCAAACATTACCTTCGCTGTGGATCGCCTTAAAAACAAACAAAAAGAAAGCATGTATTTTTGCCGAAAACTCAAATTCAAAATTTGTTGCGATCGCAATACGTTTCTTACACAGAAGTTCCTTTTGTAAATATTACTTATTCGAAAATATTTGACATCCCAAAGATGTATAATCCATCTGCATTACTATTCTTATCTCCAAAAATGTGATTTAAATATAAAAATAAAAAAACAAAACATTTTTCCTCTGATCTCCAGTAAATTACCAAATTCTTTCAAAGCTTATGTGTATCCAAGGCTAAGGAGTAGTAAGAATGTAAGATGTTCAGTTTTTTTATAATAAACAAAATTAGGTACATTAGGGGGAGATTTTTTATTTTTCGCATTCAAACCCTGTCGATGAGGATAAAACCCATATGGTATTAAAGACCACCAAATTTATTATACACTGAGCTTAATCAGAAACGTTGGAGACGTTTTTGAGGAAATATATAAAAAAAAAAAAAAATTAAAAAATCGATTCTATTAAGTGGCACTTTAAGCAACGAAAAAGTTACTGTCACACCCAAGGTACACATGTCCTAATTATGTAATTTCGGTTATGTAAGACTTTCGCAACACTTCCACTTATTATATATTTCATATATAGATATGTGAAAATAAGAAGTGAAACTTAATAAAAACATTTTGACACAAAATCAAAAGAAATATACATATTGGAACTGGTGATCAACAAAAGTAACTCGTCTGGAATAACTTACTGAATTATTAAACTGATTCCAAGCTGCATTGCTGTATAAACCTCGGATATTTACCTAGGGTGAGATAAAACAGCCAACTAATGTATTTGGAGCTGATAACATGTACTTCCCTAGTAGCCGCATTCAACGTGAATCTCAGTGTGTTCACACAACCCTTTCTTGTTAGCTTAACAATTACAGCAAACTGCATAAAGCAAACTAAAAGGTTGTTTAATAGAAAATTTCCTAAAAGTTTGTTTTTGATATTTTATCTCACCTAATGACAAGTTATGGGAAAAGAAAGAGGTGAACAAAATAGGACCGAAACATGTATCATTAAACTGAATTAATTCTTGATGAATATTCTCAGATTATGTTCGCATTTTAAATAACATTGGTAATTTAATCAAGTCGAATCTCATTCAAAGATTTTTTTTTTAATAATGAAAACGCCAACACCATTTTATTTTTAATTTTATTGAAGCATGATTTTTAATTTAATACATAGTAAAAATAAACTTTGGACGATTAATGATTTTAAATATCACATGTTAATACCATTAAAACACGTCAATAGGTTTCTGTCATTGGTATTACGGGAACTGGGGAGCCCTTGTAACTTATATTTCCTAACTTACACAATAGATAACATAACTATTTTATCGACCTCCCACATTTATACTGAACAAAACCTCCATTTTATTCTATACATGAGTCAATTTGATCAATCAAACCTTTGAGTCAATTTTAACCAAACTCTTTTCTGGAAACCACACATCACCTAAACTTTCATGAACCATCTGTAATGGGCTAAAATGAGTACAAAACCGATATCACGTATTGAATGTTTTAGCAACTTTTTATTTTTCATCTAATTGACTAACCGGAAAGAACATTTTACATATTCAATTTTACATGCATTTCTAGAAAGCTGCTAGTGCAGGTTTGAATAAAATCATTTTAAGTATACATTAAATGATCTTCGATATCTATGATATCAGCTACGTCTTATCCTGATTGAAATAGTAAAACAGGGCTTAAATACTAAATGTTTAAAATTCCATTCCTTTAAGTATCTTTAATTTCAATTTATCCTAAATGTTTTACACTCTAATTCATATTGCTAGTAGTAATAAAAAATTGACAAATATGGAAAAGTGTAATAATTAACTATAGGAGGAAATATTTTCTGAGGTTGAAAATAGTTTGTTTTGTAAAATTAGAGACAGATTTATTTCAGCTAAAACCAACTATTTTTGTTACGATTTCTTTCATAAAAAAAAAATTCATTTGGTTAAAAAACAGTTATCATATACGTCGATATAGTGATGAAATATGTACACTATGATGACAACATGTTTAACAATGTGAATACAATAATTACATTAAATGAATATTTTGTTATGGATTTTAGAAATTTAGCTATAATTTGAATTTTTTGTTTATCATCCGGAAGTGCTTCAGTCATAATGGAAGGCATTTTGTTCTGGTGTTAAAGTAAATTATTATGGATACCACTGTGTGAGAGTACCCACCCACGTTAGCAAAACATCACTTCTCAACAACTCCTTGATCTTTCAGAGAATATTAACCATTCTGGCGAAACCATCGTCAGAGAACCTTTCGTCAATGATCATCAGTGAACTTCGAGAATTCATTGACTTCCTCATGTTCGTTAATTTTATTAACAAGAAGCCCTTGTAGATAACAAAGAGTTTATTCGTTAAGACGCTCTTCGATTGGGAAAGGTTGAACTTGGAAATTTCATGGAAAAGTGCTATAATTTGAATTTTTTGTTTATCATCCGCAAGTGCATCACACATTAGTTGTACCACTAAAGCGCACATTCAACTCGAGCTTCAGTTTTCGTTGTCTAATCAGTGTACTTCTGTTTTTATTCTGCAAACAGACCATCAATATCTAGTATTTCCTATTTGTAAACATATCTAGTATTTTTTTTTTAAACAGTTCTTCCTCCGAGTGAATAAAGCGTCGATCGTCATTATTTGGCTCAGATTCTGGTTCATGAATTGTCAGAGTTAACGAGCTCTACCTGTAATAACAATTAGGTTGTTGCCATGGTATCTGTATATTTCAATAAATAAACGTGGAGCTAGAGACAATGATGTTCTGTACCATGGAATAAAACAACCAAATAATTACTTAGATGATCTGAAAGTACTTCTTTGTAAATTTAGTATTAATTACGATTGCCTACTACTACTAAACATTATTACATGATTAATGAGTTAGTACACATTACTTATATATGATCCTATAATTAGTTTCCAATGATAGTAATCTAAAAGACTATTATTTTAGAACCAGTCACGGTTTATCTATGTAGGCTAGGGTGGGGATTTTTTTTAGCATAACGCATGAAAATGTATCTATTGTCAGTAGAAATTTCAAACTAACAGGAACCATGAATAATGAAACAGCAAAATGTTTTTTTATAGATTTCCTAAAACATTAACTAGAGACGAGAGATAAGAACAGAGATGAATCCCCTGCGGTTTCACATACTCCACTCCACCTCAGTCTATAACAATAATCCAGATTAAGGATAAAGATAGAGAGAGGCCCTTTTTCCTCTGGCTCCCCACGAAAAGATAAAATGGGTAGCAATTCCGATGTGTTTTTCCAGTCACGACGAGACGGGTATGAATAAGAGATTAGGATTAGGCTACATCTCCATATAGAATTCAACTAAACAATTCAAAATTATTTCCACCTGGGGATATTAAACCACCACTGATAGACTACATATTACATTCATCTGAGTTACGTCGCTTTTCAAGACAGATGAACCAGATAAATCTAAATAATGAGCATATATCCTGAACGGGATAATCTTAGAAGTATTGTCAGATTCATTGGAGGAATTGTCAAATTCCTCATTTAGATGTCATAAAAATGGAATGCTTTGGTAATTAGAATATGGATGTTCTGCAACAAAAACGAATTACATGAAGTTCAAAACCATATTTTCATGTTATGATCTATGTTAATCATATAAATTTTGACTAAAAAAATATTAACATAATGATTTATTAGGTCGGTACAAGAATTTTTTGCATTACTCCAACACAACTATCTATTAATCAAGTTTAATAACCACTGTTTGACCTGAATTTTATTAACAATCAATTAAACAGATAATAATGAAGAAAAAATTAAGAGCAAAATTAAAAAAGTAATGATTCATTAAATGAAAGAAGATATTTTTAAATGGATATGGATATTATATAAAATCTAAAAAAAGTCAAATAAATATTGCCATTCAAAGTAGTAAACGAATGAGTAAACCGAGTTCAGTCATTTGGTTCCAGGCCTTTGAATTACAGCTATAGAGAATACTTTGGTGTAAACTCAGTCTAAAACCGACTCATTCTGGAATTTCAATAACAAATTTTTTAGATTAAAAAGCTTCCAATTTTATTGTATTTTATTCTAAATTAACATATTGTCGCACAACATTTCGGGACTATTGTCCCAAATAAAGTACTTTATTTAGTATAGTAATTTAGTACAATGTACTTTAAATAAACCTCATAATTAGTCAAAATTTAATTTCACAAAGGAAATCATGTCATTATCAACACTTCTTGAAAAACGAATTGCTTTATGCTGTTTTTATTTTATTATCATTCATGAATGAACTATTAAATTATTACAATAGTCATAGCATTGCACATAGTTATAGAGGCTTTTTGCACGAGACCGATTATCTACTGTTAAAAACTAACGTTATTTTGTTAGTTCCACCACGCCGATCTGGTATTATAGAAATAAAAAATACTATTCAAGCATTATTAATAGCTAAGATTATGAAGGTTTCCAGACTTGAAGATTTGCTATATCCCCACGTAAATCATGGAATGAAAATATAGGGCTGTGAAGTTGGAGGAACAAAAGTAGGCTGATCCCTTGTGTTGAATTTAAGGCTCCTGTTGGGTCCAGTTCCAGAAAGATCTGACGTAAAATAAATAGCTGAAGCAAAAGCCACTTACCAGCTTGAGGTGGACTTACACAGCAGGACCAAGTCCCGCCCCTCTGCCCTATATATCCCTTATAAAAATATTCATACGAGAACGCAGAAATATAATTTACCACCACAAAGGAAAATACTATTCGTATATTTGGCCCTTTTTATACACTATGAAAAGATTTTTTTTTTCTTTTTCCAATGTACAAAGAAATATATTTCAAAATTAAATGTACCCGGAAAAAAATAATCTACTACTAAACACATTTCCGATAACTTCCTTAAGAGAATAACAATAAAAATGAAGATGGAAAAAAGTCTGTTAAAGTTCTAAAGGTACTTTCCTCATTCTCTACCTACCGAACCCACTAAATATATTCTTTATTCAGTAAGAATTTTTATGTTAAAATGTTCTAACCTCTACATGCAATCCGCAATTATTAAGTAACAAATACAAATTAAGTTAAAAGTAGATATTGTGTTTAAATATATTTCTCTTTCTATTTAAAAATTAATTATTTTTTTCCCACTTACATTATCGTTGGGATCTAAACAAGTATTTAGATAGAAATTCCTATAAAACAGTTACACCCTTTTATTGAGATATACAAAAGAAAAGTAGGGATGAACTTTAGAAAGGAGGAGAAAAATGTATAACAATAATGTTAAAATTTATCACCCATCATATATGGGCTTATATTAGGGCACTAGGTCTGGCCATTTTGTGCTAAGTGAGGGTCGTTTCCCATCATCATTTGCAGCGGCCGGACCTTAAACTGCGGTCGCCATTGTGCCCCTAAGTGGCCTTCTCCTTTGCCGTTTTGTGAAACTTTAAATTTATTGTTAGTCCAAAAAGTTTCCCCTCGTTAATAGGGTCTTATCTCATGAGGATTTTCATGATGTTAATGTGAACATAGAGCACCCTTCATAAGGTCTTAGTGACAAGTATATATATATAAAAAATAAATCAATAAGAAGTAAATGTCGTTTAGTAGTTAGAGGCCTAAGTGGCCAGGGGAGCACATAATAAGCTCCTTAGCTATTAAGTCATAATTTATGTTGTATATTATTCCCATATCTAAAGCTTGGTGCAACGACAACCTAGGTTTATTTTTATAGGTTTTTAGTTCTTGTAACGTTGTTTCTCAACGATGAAACTTTTACATACAACACCAAACAGTGTTCTCGAGTGAGCCTATCATTGCTTTTTTTAACACCACGATAAAACCTTAGGGAAATATTTTATTGTGGCTCCAAGGCATATATATAGTAATAGCGAATCCATTTAAATGCAAATAATATTTTTGGTGCTCTACATACTTATAATTCTTATTTTCAGAGAATCTATATTGCTGTGAACCATATACACCTTTATTTCAGATTATTTGTCTTTATGGCATGAAATACAGATATGCATATTCCGGTGAGCACTTCACCTCTAGTCTTCCTCCAGTATACCTTAAGACTTTAATTCAAAATTAGCTTAACAATCGTTGGGACTAGTACTTATTTTATTAATATATTATACATTAATTTCTTGTTAGGGAGTAAGTAATTAAATTAAAACACAATCTTATTTTGCTTCTTTTCTTTCAGTATCTTTTTTTATTTCTCCAACGTTTCACCCCTCAAAACAATATCAAGGAAACTAAAATATTCATATTTTTTACTTAATTTTATCCATCCACTACAACAATAACACTATACTTTCACTACCATAAATTAAAACTTGAAAACATCAATTTTAAGTTATGATAGTAAAAATATAGTGTTATTTTTGATGGTTGAAATCTAAGTAACAAATATGAATATTATGGTTTCCTTGTTATTGGTCTGAGGGCTGAAATGTCTCTGAAAAATAACAATAAGGAAAGAAAAGGATTAAAAAAAATCTCTATAATAATAATTATACACATAAACCTTACGGGTTCTGAATGGTCAATAAATATCAATTATGCATCCCTGCAATGAAGTTTCAGGTGTCAGCGGACAAGAAGTTTGGTCCCTCGGTCTTAACTGCAACAGAACCTGAAACGCCAGCACATGTCCTGTGGAAATGCCTAAATAACTCTCTTCTCGTATTACGACACGCCGACACCATAGGGTAAAGAATGAGTTGATAAAGCTCCTTAGAGAAAAGGGATTTTTGACGTGGTCTACTGTGTAGGTATGGATGGATCCACGTGATATGCTGACATTGTCACTTTTTCCGAAGACAAGTAATTCAGGATTCATTCTGGATCCTACAGTGAGATATGAATGTTATGACCTTGACTGGCCAGATAGAGTAGAATGGGAAAATAAAGAAATATGAAATTTATCCCTTTCCTTAAGGAAAAGTTCAATGGGGGCTTGGGAGAAAGAGACTTCAACGTAAGAGGTCTCTGGTTTGGAGCTCGTGGACCTTTACCAAGCACAACAAGGAGCTTCACGCAGGAACTCTGTGTTGATATCAAGGACGAAGTAGTTAAATATAGTCTAAACAATACTACATGGTCCACACGATGAAACACTAAGATCAGCCATGACAAGTCACAACATGGCACATTTACTATACGACACAAAACACCCCTTTCAGTTTAGATTGACAATCACTCTACACCACAAACAAACACTGTAAATTATTTAGTACTTACCTGTGACCAAAGGTTGACATGAGGCCCACACTTCAAGACAAAACGTAAAACGGCTAAATTTCCGACTGTCATGTTCCATTTGCTGGTTGTAAAGAACATTTATACGTTCAAATAAAAAAAGGTAAAGTTTAAAAAAAAAATAATTATCACTTTTATATTTATTAATTTTAGCTAAATGTATTTTTTTTATGCGTGTATATAGTGTGTTATTTTGAATTTTAATTGAATATAATTGTGCACGACCATGTTGGGTTTTCATATATATGTTTTGGCTAAATTTAAACTGTTTATTATTTTTTATACTGTTGACTATTCAGTTTTATGTTTGATAAAGAAAAGAAAGGCATATTCGGGGTAGAGAGAAAATTGTATAATGTAAAATATATACACAATATAAAAAAAAATCATGAATAATTAAAAAAAAAGAAGATGGCCTCGTGACCTTATATTGTAAACTGTTTTTAGAGTTCTACTACTGGGTAGTTTCTCTACATCCTGTATCATATCATTATATCATTATGATAAAATTTACTTGTTGTATTTTTTTATACAGTTGTAAATATCAATAAATAAATAAAAAAAAATTCAAAAAACTTTATACAGGGCCTATTTATATAATTTTATGCTGTGACTATTTATATTAATAGGTTTCAAAACAAATTGTTTTTTACTAATGTTAAGTAATGTTAGGTAAGTGAGGCAACCCAATGGAATTGAACAACACAACATTTTTAATAAAGTGTTTCTTCACGTAACATCAACCAATGTCTATTTTTAGCAGTATATAGTTTTTTATAATGCTATTTGTCAGAGATAAAGGGAAAAATACATGATATTTTCTGAAAACCTTGTTACTATTATTTTTTCATACCACAACATAGAGCCTTACGTGTTTCTAAAAAAACTCCAATTTCAGTTTTTCATATTAATTTTATTAAATTTCGACATTTATTATCACAAATTGATGAATAACGGTTATAGCATGAGATCTGGTCAAAATTACACTCATTCACCAAATTTCTCTCCTTCCATATTAAAGTCTATCAACCTCATACAAACCAGAATCCACATCTATTGCTAACGTCTTCATTACAGACTTTAAAACTATCCAACTTAGAAAAAATGGCCTACCTAAACAAGGTTAGTTGATCCATCTGCTTTTCTGACCTTCCTAGCGTTTTAAGTGATACAGGACCGTCACACTCTAGGGGTCTTAATGGGGTAGGTCCGGCCGGAAAAGAAAGATTGCCTTTTTTTTGTTTATGATCTCCTGTTGTGAGATGATGAGATGTCGTACATTAATAATTGTAATAATAATTAAAATAATGGTATGATTGCATTTTAACTTCTCTGCCTACATATTATGAGCTATTGATAGCTCAGTTTAGATGAACAGTTCCTGTTTAGACCTTATTCTTCTGATATGTATGAGAGGCACCAGCTGGAGTTTTTTAACTTAAAATAATTTCTTTTGTCGGCATGGCAAAGATACCGCCGGACCTATGGAAATATCTGTCGGCTACAGATCTAAAGAAATGTACAGAGGTATATAGATAACAGAGGGTATGCACCCTCTGGGAACGGTTGACCGAGTAGGCAGAGATAAACAAACAAACAGCCCTTATCTTGCACGTGGCCAGTTTAGAATTTAGAAAGTACAGAGAAATAGCCGCCGTAATTGAAAACAAATAAACACCCCTTATCTCACACGGGGGTTCTCTAAAAACCTCGGGAAAAATACAGTAAGCCGCCAGAAGCCGGCTTCCTTCAAAGAAGAAACTTTTAAAGATGAAAGGTAGGAAAAAGACCGACTTTCGTCGAAGGTCATTGGACCTTCTCACCCCCTCTAAAAATAGAGGAACCTATCAAAGGACAGAAATCAAGAGAAGGAGGAGCCAGAAGGAGAGGGGAGAAAATGAACAAAAAGAGCAAGAGGAACAGCGCTGAAGACAGTTCGAAGGAGCCCGGAGTTGAAGACTGAGGGAAGCTGAGAGAAGAGGACAGTCTTTGAGAGAGGCTGGAAGAGGAGAACAGTCTGACAGAGGAGGACAGTCTTGGAGGAGTCTGGGAGAGATGAACACCTGAAGACAGGCCGGAGGAAGAGAGAGCGGCAGCCAGGAGGCGAATATGGACGCTCTTCCACGACAACCGCCAAGCCGACCGATGTACCGAAACAAGTAAGACCTTTTCTGTTGTTAGTTGAATGGCAAGGATAGAATTAATAACTTAGAGTCAGTATAAATATCAAATATCCCAACGGTACTTCAACTCAATTCATTATCTTATAATTAAAGTATAAGGATATAAGTTTACCTTGCTCTCTCATAATAGTATTCTTGGTAATGTATATATAATTGTAATTATAAAAGATGTAACAAACACTTTACTTTATAATTAATAATCCCTGCATGCCACCTCATATATATAGCATAGTAAATTGGTGAACACGATACCGTTGGAAAGGAACTCCAATGATTAATTATGATATTCATATCTAGCATACCACGGCGAAGGGGTCCAGATGGTGTCTAGTGGCTGAATTAAATATAGCGCATCCCTTTTCAGTCCCCCCCCGGTTCCCATCAGGAACTGATAGAGATACATAATATAAATATATAAATACAAATACATAATATAAATACATTAATATATGAATACATTTCAATATAATACCTGTACGGGGAACACCTAGTTGGGCTTAGAAACCCCGAAGCCCCGTACACGGCACTTCATATCTAAAGATCCTGATCCCAAATTGATACGGTTAACACGTTAAGATCATAACTGAAAAAAAAGTGATCACGTTGTGCTGGAAACAACCTGCTTATTATTATTATTAATTCGGCTCCACAACTTGATGTCGAGTCCTGGCCTTCTGCATTAGCCTCCACCAATCATTACGATCTTGGGCGGCCGCAATTCAGTTCCTCACTCTCATCGAATACGTGGTCATCCTCTGCGTCTTCCTCCATGTAGTACCTCGGTCACCATTTTCCTTGGTAGATCACTCTCAGCGATCCGAGCAACATGCCCTGCCCACCTCAGTCTACTGAGCCTCACAAACTGGACAACGTCTGGTTTCTTATATAAATCTTTGAGCTCCTGGTTGTTTTGACGTCTCCATGTCTGGTCAACCTTGACAGCTCCAAATATTTTACAGATAATCTTCCTCTCCAAGACCATTAAACTGTGCTCACAAGCCTTGGAGGTAGTCCACGTTTCTGAGCCATACAGAAGAAGTGACCGAATAATTGTTTTATACAAATAAATCTTGGTGTCCAAGACAAGGCACGGTTCCGGGTACGGGACTGAGGCTATAATAAACAGCGGTTGGCACTTAGGACTCTTTCTTTAATTTCAGAGTCCACAACATTGCCTTGGGTGATGAGAGATCCAAGATAGACAAACTCGGGGACTTTTCCAAAAGTATATTCTCCGATCCTGATTTCTTCACCTGGCCTGATTCACCGGGCCTGGGGATTTCCTCTGTGACCATGTATTTGGTCTTATCTGCAATCACTTCAAGCCCCATTTTTCTTGCTGCTTCAGCCAATTTCATAAATCCATCAGAGACAACTTGGAAAGAGCGTCCAGCAATGTCAATAACATCAGCATAAGCAAGAAGCTGTATTGTTCTACTGAATATTGTTCCGCCTACTTAAATTCCAGATTCTCTAATGGCCTTTTCAAGAGCTAAATCAAAGAAGAGGCAGGCCAAAGAAAAATATTTCAAAATGAAATAAAATAAAAACTTGTTATGATAATGTCATAGATTTTTGGAATGATAAACATTAGTTATGAAATTAATCCTAAGGGGGAAAAAAATGGAAGAACTAATGTACCAAAATGGTAGAGCAGAATAACAGTGCCCCCGCAGTCAGTACCAGAATACCTTGGTCCCTGAATTTTATTATCCGTCCTTAATGTGGAGGCCTGTGGTTTATTGTCTAGGGCTATCAGCGGCCGCGGATCGGGAAGCCATTACCTTTTGGCACCTACTTCTGTGAAGGCGCATTTATACTCAGCAAAGTGATTAGTTTTTTCTGTTCTCGACATCTTCCTCTTACTCGGGCCATTTCTTCCTAACTCGTTTAAATTTAAACTCATTTTTCATCGGTTTTATCTCTTTAAAAGCGTAAAGTTCATTTATTAATCTTCTAAGGAGGGAAGCATTGCTGTAAATGATGTTAGTATCCGAGCGATGTGAAATTGACCAGGAACTTTTTTATTCTTCCCTAAAATTAACTGATGAACCTAATAAAAATATCTTAGTTATCAAATTATATTTTTAAAAAGTGTTAATTTGAATACAATAAAATCGATATTTTACAAAATTATTGATACTTTTCCAGCGCTTGTATGAAATTTTATGGAAAATGTACACTTACGGTGCATGATACAGACCCGTCTGATGTGCTGAAAAGCACAGATTACATTCCCTCCGAAGCAGAAAAAACTTGGTAATTTTCCAACACTACAGGAACCAAAACGACAATTATCTTCTCATATTTAAATATTAAAAGCAGTTAAAAATACAGAATAACACTAAGATATTCTCAATAACTAGTCATTAAAACAACGTTTAAACAAAAGGAACCTAAGTTGTAGTTGCACGTCTTCACTGATTGGTCACCAATTGGAAATTTTAGAACACTGGGATGCGAAAAGTTGGGAAAGCTGTTAAATATTAAAACGAATAGCTGAAAGCAATTAGAGTGGCACCGCAGAAGACCGACGACTATCTTACTCTGCTCTCACATTTATGTAGTAACAGTTGCAAAAGTATTAGTTAAAAGAGTTCCAAAGATAATTAGAATAAATGTTAAAAACGTATTAAGTAAAAAGTTGTAAAGAATATAAAACATAAGTTAAAAATATTCTACTTGTAAAAGCTAAAGAAAAGCAGAGAGAACAACTTTCTTGTCAGTATGACTGCATACCTCTATGCATATTGAGGATATTATAACAGCAAAATTTGTACAAACTGAAGTCTTTGGATGTCCCGTCATTTCTTAAATATAAGACAATGTTACATCTCAAAGAATGTAATATTAAAAGTAAATTAGTAAATTTCAAAAATAATTACTCGAAAATTGTAACATAGTATAAAACGTCTGCCTGGATTCTTCAATTCGGTAATAAATAAATAACGAGAAGTAAAGAGAAATAGTTCGCATGTATTAATTCCATGAAGTTAATTCCATTTACGAAGAATCCCAAATCAAATAAATATGTTTTTCAACAGAAATGATTTATGTGATGGATGATGGATTTCTGATATGTGAAGTGCATGGTTGAAGAATTAAAAACTTTCAAAACTTAAAGTGTGATCTGATGTTAAGAGTACGGTTGTTGGACAACTAATTATGCATGGTCAAAAGTCTTGGTTCCAGCGTATAGAAAAAGGTTTTAAAAAAGTAAATAAATAAAAACGCATTAATTAAATTATATTATGGTTTACAAGCATAATATATAAATAGAATTTACAAAAAAAAACAAAAAAAAAACATACAAATAAACATAATATTGTCAAATAGATGACTGACCGTGTGTTATAATAAAAGGAAGACCATCTTAAAGAGTGGGGTCAAAGAAAAAAAAAGCTCAAATAGTCACAAAACTATTTGATACAAGCCAACGTTTCACACCTCATTGCAACGTTTCATCAAAACTAAAAAAAGATACAAGCACTATTTGGTAAAAAAAATGAACAGTATAAATTACGAATTAAAAAAGATGAACTGTGAAACTTAAAATTAAATAAGAACAACAAAAACGTTTAGACTATTAATGAAAACGAAAAAAAAAAATAGGAAACCGTTTTCATTAATTGTCTAAAACGTTTTGTTATTCTTATTTAATTTTAAGTTTGATTGTTCATTATTTTTAACTCTAATTTATATTGTTCATTTATTTTGACCTCATTTATGTGTTTGTTTCTTTGTTACCCTGATGAAGCCTTGCAACGTGGGGTGGATCGTTGGCTCATATTAAATAGTTTTATGACTGTTTAAGTTTTTTTCTTTGTCCGCACCCGGCTGTTTGGTGGCCCTGCCCACGAAGGATAGGTGATAAAGAATCCTCAACAAGTGTTTGGAATAAACTATAATTAGATTTTACCTTCCTAGGCACCACCGAAACATATTGTATCCAATTAGCTCAAGGGTCTCAGTGTATTGACAGGTGTCAAACCGGCACATCCCAGCGATCAGGTACCAACGCAGAAGTTAAGAAAAAGACATTTATATTATCATGAGGTTCAATACATAGCACATAATTAAATAATTTATTTTTTCAATATGCTACTTAATATTATATTCTTGATGTTAATCTCATTCAAGCACTCCAGAAACTGGAGGATGATATTACTAGAAAATGTACTAGGCTGAGAGAAACAGAGATTGCAGCTAAACGGGAAAAAAAACTAAAGCTATCATCATCGGAACCTAACCCCTCTTACATTTTATTCCTTATTATCCATTACTATTATTTAACAATTATATTCCATTCAATAATCCTGTAAAGATCCCAGAAGTCATTTTCACTTCGATCATAACCTGTCTTGGAGTAATCATATGTCAAAAATATCAAGGAAATGCAATTTTATCATCAAGCATTTCAGCCTATCTTTACCATTAAAAACCTTCAATTACTTGCCCCCTCTCTGATTCTCTCAATTTTTATTAGTGCTGTCTGTCATATGAGGTACTCACGGATGAACTTGAAAATAAAGACGCCTTATGAATTGCTTTATAAGATTTATCTTAGAGGTTTGCAAATGCGCGAATATTTGGCTATTACATCGACCAATAGAGGCTTTATTTCTGCTTCAGACGGCAATAATTCCTTTTTTTATACTACATCCAGTACGTACAGTAAGAAATAAAAACCTTTCAATATCAATGAAGAGTTCATTTGTTCACTCCTTCAACACTAAAACCCAAACAATCAATTTATACAACATCACATAGAACTGTTGTCTTCAACAAATATTTTCTTGCCCGTTCATATTTTGGAATTCCTTGTTTATTCCTATCCGCAATTCCTCTTATCTAACTTCCTTCTCCATCTCCATACACCTCAATATTTGTATCAACTGAAAAATTTATACATTTTTACTAATTTAAAATTAAGATAAACATCATAGCTAGACCATAATCAATAAATGATCTATGAAGATATTACATTCATTCCTTTTGTTCTTTGGAGAATCGGTTCCAGAAAAGCATATATATTTTTCTTCAAAAAATGTAAAATTTTCATTCGTTTATTCGGTTTGAAATAGCAATACTTTTAAAGTGAATCTTAGGAATAAACCTAAGATAAAAATTAAACTTTGCCAAAAGTTGAGATTCAGCGGTAGACAGACATTACCTGGTTTAGAGGAAGCTTAGGACAGATAACAATCTCTGGAGACACCGAGGCAGATTAGAAGGAAGGGAGAGGTATTAATGAGCTAAGAGAATGCCCTTCTGTACCGACATTAGCTCTCTTATCGGAGACCTGTTATCACCTCCTCCAAAACCTTATTTCCTACAGTGGCGTAGGCCTTTCAGCTCCTTGGATTGGGCCATTCTCTAGAAATTGAAATCTCTAGGGCGGAACGAAGTCGGCCTAGATTGTTCCTGGTTAATGCGGTTTTCAGGGAGTGAATTTTAACCAGGACTGTTTAACTTTTCAATCGAGTCTGTCTTTCTTAACAATCCCCATTTCCATTACGGGCATTTATTTCCTGCTGATGTTGAACTAAGATCATATAAAATTAAAATATTTTTTACCTCACTAACTTAAAAATTTTCGATTCATAGAACCCCCTAATCCAGTGATCAATATTTCAAAATCAATTCAGAATGAACATAGAAGTACGACTGCTTCAAGTAAAGTTGAGAATTATATCGTTTTCGATAAAAAATGATGATGATCCTTAATGAAATAGCTTTAAAAAATAATTTATGATGGTAATGAAAAAAATCCATATAGTTTACCTTTTCCAAAATATTAAATTTTTAAAAATCCTAGTTAATTTTTGAATAGTAAATAAAATAATGGTTTTAACTCTTATATTTTATCCTATTTCTATTGATAACCGAAAACTGTTAGGAAAATAAATTCGCTAATCTGAAAGGCTCCCATATGCAAAAGCGCTCAAGGAACCAATTAATAAATAATGTACAATTATATATCACTGCAGAATTCAATGCTCTTCAATATAAATAGATTCAAGATAAGTTGAAGCATTTAAATGATGTAACAGGATTTAAATAACGATTTTTAAAAATTTCTTGCTCTTAAATAATTATGAATTATAGATGATAATAAAAATATATAAATTCAAATAATGAAAGAGAATTTTTTTTCAATTAGAAAAAAAAATTTCGAAAATGAGAGTAAATAGTTATCAAAATGTATAACAATCGTTGGGAAGCTAAAT
>NW_027109769.1:97943-106569 GCF_000696795.3 Halyomorpha halys
AACGATGAAAAGTTGAGAAATAGGAGAAACTTTCTCTTATACAATGAATTAAGAATTTAAAATTCCGAACAAAGGAAATATTTAATAAATTGCCCTCCTCCCAATTAATAATTTATAATTTTTTTAATAATCTTTTAATTAGTTCATACTAATGAACCTCTTATATCTTCATAAAATAAAGATTTAAAGTTATTATAGGAGGCTATATCAGGTGCTGAAGATAGTCATATACTAATCAACTATTTCTTAGTGTCTGTATTCAATGTAAAAAATGTGTAAGAACAGTAGTTTCAACCGATAGAAGTAGTTTCAACCGAAAGAACTGAAAGATAATAACAGAAACATAAACAATAATGTAAATGTTTTTAGAGGAGCAAAAGCTTAACGAATGATGTCTAGTATATGTTTAAAACTTTAGTGAATGCAGAAGTTAAGGACATACTTCTTTAAAATCCATATCAATGTTCAAAGTGTTCTTCTATATTAAGATGATATTATTAAATAAGATATTAATTTTAATTATTCTGCGATTCAGTTCCCAATTTTTTTTTCTCAAAGAGAGCGCAGAATTTATGTTCGTTTATTTCATAACTTAATTTTCCATCCCCCAGACTTAGAGTTTTATAGCAAAATGCAAAATGTGTAATCAACTGTTTTCTTTGAACTATTAAAATTTTTGAAATGTACAAACACTACTTCTTTGTTTGTTGAAATGTACAATTTTTAATCCATTAACATTTCAAGTTGTTCTACAGTTCAATATAGTTCTATTCCTGAGTATTTATTATTCAACTCTACAGCTTTGTTTAGTTCCCGAAAAGAGTTATCTTCTTTATTTGATTCTGAATGAGATTTTTCGTCCTAATCTAAATGTAAATTATTTGGCTGGAACAATGTTGATTAAAATTTATAAATTCAATTAGATTGTTATTTTCTGACAGTAATATCCTAAAGAGAAATAGCGAATATGACTCAATAATAGACTAAATTTAAAAAACATTCCACTCCAAACCCAAATTTGGTATGGGTGACAAACGCAATATTGAAATGAGCATCATAACTATAATTTACAATATTTTTTCTAAAACATGTTTTTAGTGACAATGAATTTCCAGTTGAAATAAAATGTGAATTAAGTGTTTTTACTAACCTACTTCATTTCATAATGGTAGTAAATTAAAGTGTAATCCAAGGAAGGTACTAAAACTTCAGAACACCTTCAACAAAATTATTGTAAAGAATAAGATATTGGCATGTGTCCAATTCTTATTATTTTTGCGATTAAATCATAATTCAAATGAAGCTATCTAGTGCTTTGGAGTGGCTGAAGATATACGCTTCTTTTTTTTCTCCTCCCATTGTTGTGTCACCAATAGGTGACAAAAGGGTTAAACAGACATTGTAAATTCTTTCATATACTTTATTCATTTACATTACATACTACGGTATTTCTATTTATTGATTTATATCTAAATTTGATATAGTATTATAATAATTTATATTTAAAAAAAAAACGAAATATAATACTCCTGAAATTGAAAAACGCCATGAAACACTCCACTCCCGCCCTCCATGGTAGCCTTATTTATCTGACGAACTAAATAGCGGCATAATTTTTTGAATCAATAAATATAGAACAAATTATTAAATTCACATTATTTATATGTTTGAAAACTTTTTGAAAAAACTGTATTTTATTAATTTGCTTAAATTTTAGGTGCCGTATACAACCACAGTGTTAGAGGCACCGTATTCTGGATTTCGTGGTTCCATTTATCGACACAGGTTGTTCTCCTTTAGGAACATTAGGTCGTTTTACTTTGGAACAAATTCTTCCAATTTTCTGGCAGTAACGCTTGACGTTGTCCCCGGAGGCCAAAAGGCGTTCTTGATGATTCCAGACGCGTTCAGTGTTCCAGGATAAGCTCCATCGTCAGGGTACATTTACAACTATAACATGTTGGTGAAGGATGTCTTTCAAGAAGGTGCTTGTGGGTTAATTTTGTATGTCCGATCCTGAATCGGGTTATGATGGATTGTTCACGATGATTTTCGATAATTGGCGGCAGTGGTTGAGTATCACCAAGTATTGTCTTCATTTTATTTGTTTCAGGTACCTTCGACCAAAGGCAGTGCCAAGTTACAATCAGGCACTGAAAATAGTGTGCATGCTTCTTTGGCAGCTGTGTCAGGCAGTTCGTTTCCCGTTATACCTGCATGACTGGGAACCCACAAGAAATTTACTGGTTCATGTGTTTTATTGATTAAAGTTAAGATGGAAAAAACAATGAGGTTGTGCGAAAATTTTGAATAGCCTTGAGGCTCGAGGAAGAATCACTACAGATCACAAAAACTGTATAATGTACTACATTTTCAACCAATTTTCAGCTCATTAGCCATTTTCAAAATATTTATTCAACATTAACCTTACCATAGAAAACAATAAATACTGCATACAATTGATAAAAGTATTTGTTAAGTATTATAATATTAGTTTTTACAGTTTTCATTTTTAAAACCATCGGTCACCTAGTTAAAAACCTTTTTCTTTTGAATATCTTAAAATACTTTGTTTAAAATTTACTAAGCTACCTTCACTTCACATACCTATATTGAATTAAAAAATAATACCTAAAAAATAGTAGGTGACAATAATGACATCAAAACACGAGTTCCTATCTTGGCAGTTATGAGGTATCACTAGAGGTACTAGAGCATTCGGCATATGATTAATAAAACATTATTTTTCCCTTATCCTTTTGTATTAATTTTTAAGTTTAATGCTAAATGTTTAATTTCTGTGAAAAGTTATTAGTCTGTCATTTCAGAGGACACTTGATTCATATCAGTGGCAGAGCAGCTGTTGGGTGGCAATATGCCCCAGCCAAAAATGAAACCTACCAGAAGGGCAGATAGAATCGATATGCCTCACAGCATTGATTACAACACTAGATAACAGGCATCCGTAACCCAGCACAACGAGAAAGGGTAACAATAACAATTCATATTAATTTACGATAATATTTAACAGTATTTTAAACATTGTGAGGAGAATATAAAGCAAACATTTTATTGGCAAAAGCAGCCAAGAATGCAACAAGAGAAACCGCTCTCCCGATAATATTCTACAATTTACCGTTTAGTACAGGTAAACCTTTCCGAGTAGGAAGTTCCCGAACCGATGCCGACCAGAAAGGCTGTGCCTACTGGATGGATGCAGGTGGACAAGCTTAAATGACTCTGTTAAATGAATCTTAAAGGACTGTTGGGCTTCAACCCGGTGTAAATAAAAGTGTACTCCTTTATAATTAAATGATAATTCCCCCTCCCCAAATAAATATCAATATTGAAATTATAAAAAAAACTGAAGATTATTTGTAGCAGCAGCTAGCGCACTAACTCACTGTTCTCGAAGTTCGGAAGGCACTAATGCCAGGGAGAGGTAACAAAAAAAATTAAACATTTCTATTTAATGCTTCTCTGGAATAACAAAAAAAGTTGTTGAACATTTATATTTAGTTAAGTAGTCTCATCATATACTCCTCAAAATACTACAAAAGAAAGAAAACATGTTTACATTATTTGGACATGGAAACAAGAATGATGATAACTATGGTATTAAAATAATAACATGTAATATGATATATAAATAATAGTAATCTTAAAAATAATAGATCAATTTCATCAGATGTCAACGGCCATTCAGGATTTAACTATGTCTTTGTTTGAAGATTTGAGTGTAAATGAAGTTTTTGAAAGGGATTTACCTTATTAGGATTTAGATTTTTTCTATCCCTTCTTCAATTTTTTTTTAACAACTAACTCACACTTTGCATCTGTTTTCGTAATAAAAATGATATGATGGTAGGATAATAATAAACTCATGCTTATTTTATGTTTAATGAGAAAAACACAAGTTGAAACATCAATTTTCTGGCTAAAATATTTAATTTCCGGTAGAAAGTCCTAAAACTATACAGTCTGTTGCTGAGTGATTATCGTCAGTAAGAGTGGAGAGAGAAAGCAATTAATCGCTAGCCCTAATCCTGGTAGCTAATCCAAGCATGTCGGTCCTAAGCCCTCCATATATTGTCCCCCCACTCCTAGTTCCAAACCAATCTTCTTAATCTCTCCAGTCCAGTTGGTGAACTCAGTTAACTCTTCTTACCTATGGTAAGATAAGGTCAGGGTCAAGACCGGATATTCAGACCGGAAGTTTGGAAATGAAATGTTATTCACAACATTGAAAGAAAGAAACAATAATAAGATTTAACTCAGTTCTTGCAAGCTTTAATTAGTTTAGGTAACAATTTTTGCAGATTTTTCTCAACTACACAGCATTTCTTCAGTGCACAGTTCCTAATCGGAAAAGCTAGCCAAAAGTCAATTTTTTTTCTTAACTTCTAGTCATATATGCCATTTTCATTGAATAGCCATATCATTGGAATATTGAATGAGGCCTGAAACAGACCCGTCGTGCAAGTACAGGGTGCAAGTAAGACCTAGGAAGATCAAGTTCTCTCTCTCTTCCGAGATACAACTCTCTTAGAAATTCCAGTTATTTATTTTTATTATTGCTAATCATGATAAATGTATGTACTGCAGTTTATGTAAATTTTGAAGTTAGCTTACTATTATATTGTTTAAGCTACTTTCAATACCACTATACTCTACTTCTATAAACAAAGATTACTTTGTTCCCTGCGATACTTACTGCGTATTTCCCTGCGATTTCTTATGTTAATTTCAATTTGATTGAAAAGAGTAATTAATGAAGTTTCAACATTAAAGAAAAAAAAAATAGAAAAATAACAAAAACCCATTTTCATTTATAATGTTCTAAAGACTGTGTTTTTTTTTTTTTTGTAAAGCCCTTCCGGCTTTAAAATTATTATTAGCTAATAATTTCATGAAAAAAATGAAGATATTTTTAGGCACAAACGTTCATCAAAAAGATTACTGTAAGCAAAAATTATTATACGAACCAAAGATTCTACTTCTTCATCAACTCCATATTTATGACTCATCAGAATAAGATTTATTCACGAAGGTGTTGCTATCACTAATTAGGAAAATTTCTTACGTTATTAAAAGTTAAAAAATATTATCTATGCCAATTTCAATATTAATATCAATCATACTATGCTTTTATATACATCTGTAAACTTACATGTAAAGGTTTTGATAATCTTTCAAAATCAAAAGAAAATAAACTTAAACATTCTAGAATTTGAATTATCAACATTACATTTCTAAATCAATTTTTTCAAAAATTGATATTACATATTTCCATAAAAATTACTATTAAGAATTGGCAAATGATAAAAAGCGAGATGAAATGAGATAAGAGCGATCTGAGGACAATGTTTAGTATACATTTTAAAAATGATTTCATTTGATAGTTACTATCCCACCATATAAAATATATGGGAATTCCATTGACGAAAATTCAAGGAGAACTTTTTAGAAGATGGTGATGGAGAAATAATATGGGTAAATATAGAGCTATTATTAAAAACTCCTAGAGACGAAGATGACCAACCTCTAGCAGCTGACAACCAACCTGTAGCTGCTGTCAACCTGGAGATGGAGCCATTACCAGAAGTCTCTTTGGTAGGAGCTCATGCCACGACGCTGGAATGGGTCAAAGTCCGCACTGCAACCTGCCAGGACTTAAGAAAGGCAGTCGTCTGCAGGGTGAAAAGAAGTATCCTCAATCAAATTCAACGGTGGAACCCAGAAGAGGACATATTTATGATGTTTAGCGAGAAGAAGAAACCGAGACAGTCTAATAGGCAGTATGCTGCAGAACTCCTGGCACGATACAACAGAATCGCCGGTAAAGTCAGCGAGATGATGGAGACAATCCAGGTACAGGGTAGGATGCAATTCCTAACCAATGTACTAAAGATTCAGTTAGCGATAGAGCTGGGGAAGAAGGAAGGATGCCGACAGAACTCTCCTTCGTAGAGTGTGCTTAGGTATTAATAGACACAAGCGCCAGGGAACAGGAGGCCGGAATGGAAGTGGAAGAGCAGGGATGGACTCGGATCAAATACAATCGTCCTAAGAATACGTATAGCTCTTGGAAAAGGGGAGAATACCGGGTTAGCGGGAGAGACAGGGCAAGAAATCTGGGAAATAAACAGAACCAGGCAAAACTCAGAGGCAACAGTGGCCAAGAGGACCGAAAGTGTCACGGATGCAGAAAGATTGGACATCTAGTGGCGTAGTACCCGCGCACCAGATGTTTCGTATGCGGAAATTAGGGGCACATGGCAAAAAAGTGGCCATACATGTATCGAAAAAGAGATGTGGACCGGAGCGAATGGAGATCAACGTCCAACAAATACGGACAAGCAACTGGAGGTTGAGTAGATCATCTGGGGCATTTAGTAGAGAAAACATGCTAGTACATATTGTAGAAAGTATGCCCCAAGAATACAAAGTGACTGTGGGGTGTGACCCTCTAGGGAAAGTGGGAGCTTGTGTCAAGAATATCAATGGAAAATGAAGAATCAAATTGGGAGGTAAAACGTACAAATGTTATTTTCAGCAAAACACGAGGACGCTCGGGTTGGAGCAATCAATCAGGCCGAGGACCGGAGACTAAACCTTAGGGGGAAATATGAAGATATATTTATTACAGAAGGGGACATGCTCGGGACGACGGTCCATGAGATCATACTAAAACAATACAAAGTGAAATACGTGAAATAGGGGAGATACCCGCAGGCACTACGTCACCATATGCGGGAAGAGCTTAAAAGTTTAAAACGCCAGGGAATAATTATTGACAGTACTTCCCCATACAATAGTCCGTTGTGGTCAGTGAAAAAGAATAGTGCACCTGGAGAAACTGCCGAAAAGTACATGATTACAGGATTAGTGATTGATTACAGGAAGCTGAACGAGAATACCGTAGATGAGAAGTATCCAATCCACAGATTTCAAGACATTTTTGACAGGCTGAGCAGAGCGACGGTATTCAGCTCATTGAACTTGAAGGCTGGATATCATCAAATTAAAATGCAGCCTAAGGATCAACATAAGACGGCATTCACTTTCGAGAGGGGCCCGTAAGAATTTACAAGAATGAAGTTTGGACTCAAAAATGCTCCCATAACCTTCCAGCGCCTAATGGACGATTTTTTAAAAAGGGGAATTGACGAATCTGTATGTCAGATCTATACGGATGATCTATTTGTGTTCAGTAAGACGAAGACGAGCACGTGAAATATTTACACAGCGTCCAGAGAATCAGGAAATTTGGGCTCAAACTATCAGGAGAATAATTGTTGGGAAAGGCACAAATAAAATTTTTGGGACACACCCTTTCCAAGGAAGGGGTATAACCCGACACAGACAAAGCCGCTGCTGTAAGGAGGATGGCAGGGCCTAGGAATGTGAAGGGAGTGTAGAGATTGCCAGTAACTTTGAATTATTACCGACGATTTGTACCAGAAATGGCGGAATACCTTGTGGGATTTTTTTTTTTTTTTACGAGGATCCGTGGAAATCTTCAAAAGACACGGATAGGCCCGTACCGATCCGTGTGTGGGATTTTTACCCACTGAAACCACCGCCCTACACCTGTTTCAAGGGACCACCGCTAGGAATTACTTCATGGAGGGAAATGGCTGAGTGCCGCATCGCATTCTTCGCATGGTTTTCACGTTACCATGCTAGTTACGTCTTCTAGCCCTCTCTTCCTCTCTCAACCTCTTGAGGACTACAGTGGTGAATATCTTCACTGCGTTCCAATGCTGGTCTGATAGTATATACCTCATCACGTTCTCTGGTGTGACGTGTCTTCAACACACTCTCTCCAATTCACTTCTTTCTGCTGCAAAGTGAATACAAGTAAAAAAAACGTGCTCCGCGGTTTCCTCGATAGTTCTTCGTAGGAAACAGATCGAAAAGCGCTAACTGTCCTTAAACTAACTCTGCGGTACACTGAAACTATCTGTCTCCTGTATGAAATGGTAGCCCTCGTTTGTTTCCAAATCGAGACTGCATATAACATAATGGAGGGGACAACAGTAGCAAGAAGCCTTCAACTACTTTCTTTAGGACCTCCGACATTTGGCATAAGGCGCGACAAAAAGGATGCTACTTTAGCAGATTTGGCGCTGATATACTCCGTGTGAAGATTAAAGCGGAGGCGTGCATCGATCATGATTCCTAGGTATTTCAAGCTAGACTGGGAACGAATTTCGTGCCTACCAACCGTGACAGTGATAGACTCAGTCTGCTTCCTGCTAGTTACTAGGAGAACCTCGGTCTTGTGATCTGGAAGTTGTAGGCCTACCGAAGACAGCCAACCTCGTATCGTAGCAACAGCCTGGTTAGTGATGAGGGTAACTTATTCCAAGTACTTCGCCACCACTACAACTGCAACGTCATCTGCTAATCCAACAACTGTGGCTCCCTCCGGCAATGTCAATTTAAAGATTCCGTCGTACATGACGTTCCACAGAAGAGGCCCTAATACCGAGCCCTGTGGGACACCACCAGTCATCTCATATCTTGTTTGGCCAAGGTCTGAAAAGTAAAACATAACTCTATCTTTGAAGTAGTCTGTAAGAACTCTCATAAGATAGGCTGGTACCGCCATAGTCCGTAG
>NW_027109769.1:111227-114129 GCF_000696795.3 Halyomorpha halys
CAAAGCCGCTGCTGTAAGGAGGATGGCAGGGCCTAGGGGATGTGAAGGGAGTGTAGAGGTTGCCGGGAACTTTGAATTATTACCGAAGATTTGTACCAGAAATGGCCGAATACCTTGTGGGTTTTTTTTTCTTTTTACGAGGGTCGGTGGAAATCTTCAAAAGACACGGATAGGCCCGTACCTATCCGCGTGTGAGATTTTTACCCACGGGACCGCCGCTAGGCATTACTTCATGGAGGGAAATGGCTGAGTGCCGCCTCGCATTCTTCGCATGGTTTTCACGTTTCAATGCTAGTTGCGTCTTCTAGCCCTCTCTTCCTCTCTCAACCTCTTGAGAACGACTGTGGTGAATCTCTTCACTGCATTCCAATGCTGGTCTGAGAGGAGCATATAGCTCACCACGTTTTCTGGAGTGATGCGCCCTCCACACTCGCTCTCCAACTCACTTCTTTCTACTGCAAAGCGAGTGCAAGTGAAAAACACATGCTCCGCGGTTTCCTCGACAGTCTGGCATCCAGCGCATTCTGCGTTGTTGTCCAGTTTGAAGCGGTACTGGTATGCTCTGAAGCATCCATGTCCGGTCATCAATTGGGTTGTGTAAAAATCAACCTCACCATGCAGGCGACCATACCACTTGCCCACATCGGGTATAAACCTGTGAGTCCACCTCCCGGAATCTGCAGCCTCCCAACGCTGCTGCCACTGAAAAGGAAACAGTTCGAAAAGCGCTAACTGTCCTTAAACTAACTCTGTAGTACACTGAAACTATCTGTCTCCTGTATGATATGGAAGCCATCGTTTGTTTCCAAATCGGGACTGCATATAACATAATGGAGGGGACAACAGTAGCAAGAAGCCTTCGACTACTTTCTTTGGGACCTCCGACATTTGGCATAAGGCGCGACAAAAAGGATGGTACTATAGCAGATTTAGCGCTGATATACTCCGTGTGAAGATTAAAGCGGAGGCGTGCATCGATCATGACTCCTAGGTATTTTAAGCTAGACTGGGAGCGAATTTCGTGCCTGCCAACCGTGACAGTGATGGACTCAGTCTGCTTCCTGCTAGTTACTAGGAGAACCTCAGTCTTGTGATCTGCAAGTTGTAGGCCTACCGAAAACAGCCAACCTCGGACCGTAGCAACAGCCTGGTTAGTGATGAGGGTAACTTCTTCCAAGTACTTCGCCACCACTACAACTGCAACGTCATCTGGGAATCCAACAACTGTGGCTCCCTCCGGCAATGTCAATTTAAAGATTGCGTTGTACATGACGTTCCACAGAAGAGGCCCTAATACCGAGCCCTGTGGGACACCACCAGTCACCTCATATCTTCTTTGGCCAAGGTCTGAAAAGTAAAACTGAACTCTATCTTTGAAGTAGTCTGTAAGAACTCTCATAAGATAGGCTGGTACCGCCATAGTCCGTAGTGCATCTATTATGCAGGTCCACCTTGCAGTGTTAAAAGCATTCTTAATGTCTAGAGTGATGATTGCTGGATAACACTTAGCGGCCCTCCTCCACCTTGCTGCTGCTAAGATTGCTGTGTGGGCCATCTCGACTACCAATCCAACAGCATCTATTGTGGATCGCTCTTTACGAAATCCGAATTTAGCCCGCGAGGGGCCAATAACTCCCTCCGTGAACTCTTGTAGCCTGAGGGAAAGGATTTTCTCGAATGATTTACCCATGGTATCCAATAAACAAATTGGACGATAGGTTGACGGGTCTTCCAGTCTTCCCTTACTCTTTGGAATGAGTACGAGGCGCTGTCTCTTCCAAGGTTTCGGAATTGAGCCTTGACGTATGCGCGAATTGAAGAGATCGATGAAAAGATCCGGCCGTTTCCTGAGAGCCACCTTCAGAGCTACATTAGGAATTCCATCCAATCCTGGTCCAAGGCAATGTCCTCTAACTCTTCCTGCGTGATTTGTGGAAAATCCGTTATATATGTATTGTCTATACATTCAGTATTATTCGCCTGTTCAGGGAATAGTGTTCTGACAATACTGTCTACAACATTCGATCTCGTGAGGAGCTGCATCGTGCCTTTACAAAGTTTCTTAAGCGCTATTTTGTAAGGTCTACCCCATGGGTCTGCATCAACCTCATCACAGAGTTCTCTCCAGCACCTTCGTTTGCTTTCTTTAATGGCTTGTCGGAGGTTCATTCTAGCTCTCTTGAACTCTTCTTGCTTGGTTGCAACACCGGCGAAGATCGTCAATAGTATCCGTCCACCAGTACACCGAGGAATGATGTTTTCTAGGCCTTGAACGGGTCATAGCTGCATCACAAGCTCCAGATATAAAAGAGGTTAGTGTACGCGTCTTATCCTCGGCGGACCCTTTCAATTCACACTCGTCCTCTAGCATTAAAGTGAACGAGGCACCATCAAAAGTCTTCGTGTTCCAGCTGTTGGTTCTCCATCGAGAACTGTTCTTTCTTGTAGGCGTATCCAGTGTGATCAATATAGCCTGGTGGTCACTGTTTGTATAAAATCCACAAACCTTTCAAGTTGCGATCCGGTGCAGACGATCACTCAAAAACGTCAGATGGATGATGGATTATCTTCCTGTTCTTGTGAACGTCCGGTTTGTTCCGGTGTTCATTAGGAGCATATGACTCATTTGTGCGAAAGCTTCGAGGAGAACTTCACCACGTCGATTTGTTCACCTACTTCCCCATTCAGTGGCCCATGCGTTGAAATCACCTGCTATGATAGCTGGCTTATGGCAACTAGCCTCTACGACAATGCGATCCAACAAATTCGCATAGTCTTCTATTGTGATGCTGGGATAGGCGTAGCAGCTAAAGATGTACATGTCATTGATCTTCACCAATAAAAAGCCGGAGTGCAATGTAGTATTCACTTCCTGAATAGCTTGGGAATTACAGGCCCACAC
>NW_027109769.1:114179-116414 GCF_000696795.3 Halyomorpha halys
CTCGCTCTCTGGTAACGTCTTCTTGCTTGGTTGGAACACCGGCGAAGATCGTCAATAGTATCCGTCCACCAGTACACTGAGGAATGATGTTTTCTAGGCCTTGAACGGGTCATAGCTGCATCACAAGCTCCAGATATAAAAGAGGTTAGTGTACGCGTCTTATCCTCGGCGGACCCTTTCAATTCACACTCGTCCTCTAGCATTAAAGTGAACGCGGCACTATCAAAAGTCTTCGTGTTCCAGCTGTTGGTTCTCCATCGAGAACTGTTCTTTCTTGTATGCGTATCCAGTGTGAACAATATACCCTGGTGGTCACTGTTTGTATAAAATCCACAAACCTTCCAAGTTGCGATCCGGTGCAGGCGACCACTCAAAAACGTCAGATGGATGATGGATTATCTTCCTGCTCTTGTGAACGTCGGGTTTCTTCCGGTGTTCATTAGGAGCATATGACTCATTTGTGCGAAAGCTTCGAGGAGAACTTCACCAAGTTGATTTGTTCACCTACTTCCCCATTCAGTTGCCCATGCATTGAAATCACCTGCTATGATAGCTGGCTTATGGCAACTAGCCTCTACGACAATGCGATCCAACAAATTCACAAAGTCTTCTATTGTGATGCTGGGATAGGCGTAGCAGCTAAAGATGTATATGTCATTGATCTTCGTCCATACAAAGCCGGAGTGCAATGTAGAATTTACTTCCTGAATAGCTTGGGAATTACAGGCCCACACAGCAGCTTTACCTCTCACATCGGACACCCACGAGTTTCCATCAAGATTTTTATATTGCTCGCAGAGTATAGCGACGTCGATGTGCTGTTCCCGTACTGTTTGGTAAAGGAGATCCTGAGCAGCTTCGCAATGGTTTAAATTCAACTGGAGTATTCTCATCTACGATGTTGTTGGATTTGCGTCATGGTTTTCAGTGCTAAACGGAAAGCTGGACAGTTACTACTTCCGCTCGGGTGGTCAGCATCTACATTTCCCGCACATAATGCGCATTCAGGTTTCTGGTCACAGTCAGTAGCTTTGTGACCCGCTTTACCACAGTTTCGACAGAGGGAGGTCCTAGCCATTCCAACACAATTCCGGGCTATGTGTCCGTACTCCCAGCAACGGAAACACTTTGGAACTCTGAGTCTTTCCCGTATGCACCTAACCACCAGTCCTACTCGCACTTTTCCTTGTGCCATAATCTTCCTAGCCAGGAGAACCGGAAGTGAAATGACCGCCGTTTGTGTACCACTGTAGGATTTCCGGATGGACTTTACCGCTGTGATGGACATTGACTCTTCACCCAGGAGAGGTTTTAAGGCCTCCGCAACCTCTTCTTTTGTGGTGAGATCATCCATATCTCGCAGCTCGAAACAGGACTCCTCCGTCCAAGTTCGGACTTCCGCCCCTTCACCAAGCACTCCTTCCATTGAACTTTTTATTGCAGCAAGAGATTGCTCTTTCCTCTGGTCCAATTGGAGTAGCAAGTTACCTTTATTAATTTTCCGGACCTTGGTGATTGAAGAGGCCATCTCCACCATTGCCGGGTCTTCTCTTACCTTTCGCAGGACATCTGCGTAGGACTGACTATCTGAAATTTTCACAATCACGGCATCGAGCCTCGGAGGCTTGGGGCGAGGTTTCTTCCTTGATCTTTTCCGTACTTCCTTCCATTGCTCCTGCTGTGTTCTCTACGTTGAGCTGATCTCTGAGGGTGTTCTATGTTTTGATGCACAACTTGTACATTGGGTTGGGCGGTTTTCTTCACTTTCCTCCTTTTACCGCCCGCCATAGAAGGTGTGGTAACTGTCCTCGGTTTTGACTGCGTTTTTTCTCGGTGGACTTATCTCCTTAGTTTGAGTGTGGCCATCTGATGTTTCGATAGGGAGTGCAGCTGTTTCCAGCTTTTCGTAGTATAGCTGAATTTCACAGGCATAACTTCTTATCCTGCCGTGTACATTGTTCTTCGAGCGAATGAAGGAGAGAAGCTGCTTAATCTTGCTTCCAAGATTATGCATCACCTCTGTTGTGGTAAGTCTTGTAGCATTAGATGCTACAATGGCCAAGCCTCTAACCATTGCAGCACTGCCGTCGTATGATGACGACGCCGGAGAACCCGCTTTCGCATTCCCTATCGGAGCCGGTACTGGGGTTCCGTGCCCCTGCACCATATCACAGTTAGCCCTATCTTCCATACTTTCTCATAGAATTTTCGCATTTTATACCTCCTGCCAGGTTT
>NW_027109769.1:116806-117383 GCF_000696795.3 Halyomorpha halys
ATGTAGTGGCCTAGTGTGTCGTTTGTATATGGATATACAAAGAATAAATCGGCAGCCAAAATCCAGTAGGATCTGATTTGATTTTTTAAGTTTTCCTACCATTATATATCTTTAGCAGTTTAATCCTCAGTGTAACAGATCGTCTACAGGATGTTGGGACCTAACAGGAGTAAGGAGATAGAGCAATACGAGGGTCCATTCAGGGTGATAACAATTAGAGAACACAACTTAGTTACATTAGAAAGTGTCAGAGAACCGAGAAAGAGCAGAATTGTCCATATTGAGCAGTTAAAACTTCCGGAAATCACAAAATAAAACCTGGAGTGTCCTCATATTGCCACAACCAGATTATCTTACAGAAAATGTAAATTTATTCAATTTATTGTTCTTGACTTGTAAATAGTGTTTTTTCATTTAAACTTGTTCATGTATTGTTTGAAGATTCTTTTATTATTTTCTTAGGTTTAAATTATGTATATAGCGTTTACTTCGGGAAGCTTATGTATATAGAAATTTATATTTATTGTAAATAGTTTTTCTTTATTGTTTTTGTTTTTTATGTTATTTTATTGTGTAG
>NW_027109769.1:117731-126878 GCF_000696795.3 Halyomorpha halys
TCATCATTCTTGAGATAACAAAGAAAATAATAAATAATACGTTTAATGGAATTCATTATACCCCTCAGAAATAACTCATTTTTTATTATTTTTAGGAATACCCAGAATATAATAAATGGCATTTCACTAGAATTCATTATTACTTAAAAAGGTTAAGTGATATTTCAGTTTTATAAATTCAAAAATAAAATATCCTTTAATTTATTTCCAAGTGGTATAATTCTGTAAGTACTCAAACTAATTCAAGGAAAATATTCAGTCTTACACTTCTTAAAATCTTCATTATAATTGAACTGAAACATCAACTTGATTTTAACCATCCATTTTTCTGCAATAAATAATTTTTCCCATCCATAAATTGATCCGTTATTTCGTTTAGCTTCAAATTGCTTGATATCCACATAATGATCCAAAATTTAATTTTTATAACGTTTTCGTCTTAAATTTATTATCATCAGTATAACTTTTTGAGTGTCAACCTCAATCTATCTCTTTGGCGCTACAACTCGGGGACTGGTACTGGCCTCTTCTAGGAGCTTCCGCCGAAAAGCTCTATCCATTGCCACTGCCTTCAAGTTCAGTGTGTTGCGTAGGATCCATCCATCCTATCCAAGTCAACCCTTTCTATTGGTTCAGTCAATCCTATAATCTAATTCTTTCCTAGGATTACGGCAAAATATTTACTAAAAATAATATTGTCCAAATGCCGTTAAAAAAGGAATGAGATTATAAATTATATTTTAAATTATAAATGATATTATAAATTATCATACTCAGATATTGGATAAGGAGTGTCTCAGCTCGAACCATGGAATTTTATAGTCGAATTAACCCTTTGGATAACAAAAGAGTTTCTACGAAGTACGTTACAAATAGAATGGAATTTTCATAGAATGAAGGATTCCATCAGAGTAAAGCTCTCAGAACTGAACTGTACAGTAACTCATGTGTTTCAGCCCCACACCCACGCTTCTCTCAGTTATAAAAAAAAAATCTCACTTGACTTTATACGCTATTCAGACAATATTACTTTTTGTAAATGATTTCCCGTAATTCGTATACTGTTAATCAACATTTTCCTTAGTGATCTTAAATATTTAATACATTTAAATTTTAAATAGAATATACTCCTTATGTACACCCTGTACGTGTAATATACTTGACATAGTGTTAAAGAAAACCCTAAGCGATTAAGTGAAAGAAAATATAGCATATACAATAGAGGGTGTTTATTCAAATTAAAGAAATTTTAATTCTCCTCTACCATACCATGCAACCAATCGACTGCTTCCGAGCAACCTAGGACAACATGAAATCACGCGGTGAAGATATCTGACCGCTGTCAGTAATAAATTAACAGTTTTTATGAAGAGTTAAATCAACCGAACATTATCTGGTTCATAATCTTTATGCCTGCCCTAATAATAAAGGTGTGCCCGCTGCCTTTGTAAAGTTTACGACCGTCTTAATCCAGAATAGCATAGAAAACAGGCCATGAAAAATACATTAAAAGGCAGCCATTGTTTTTATTATCGCAAATATTACTTTTTTAGACAAACATTACTGTTCGACCCTCGTTAGAATCAGACCGGGAAGCTTTTAGAGTGAAGAAGTTACTAATTAAAACATTTAAAGAGAATTGAGTCATTAGGATAAATACCTCACGTAAAATTCAAGAGATTTTTACAAGATTTTTTTTAATCACTTTGTGATAAATAAATGTTATAACTTAATCAGATTAATTTGGAAGGGCCTCTCCAAGACCCTTTTCTTGATCGTGGAGCTACGGGAGCCCATTTTTTCCTTTGGAATGTAAAAAAAAAAAGTAATAACAAATCAGTTTAATTAGGTTTAACGCAGACCAAAGTTCAACTAAATAATTACTAATGAACAATATTTTTTTTGCATTGAAGTCGGTGTGTGAGTATATAAAAGCACTAAAATTTTGGAATCATAATTATGAGAGATAGTTGACCGTGGATGATGAAAATTTTGGAAACCTAACAATACACCTACCATTTTTTAATGTATTTAATAATCTTGTACCAATTCAATAATACGTGTTTAATAGTTTTCTGATTGCAATTTTGTTGTAGTCCTTTCTTGAAAATAACTTATCAAGATTTAAATGCAGAATCATATTTTAAAAAAACAGATACAGAAGATCAGTAACAAAAATTTAATTTATTTTCATATTTTAAAAATTAATATTTATGTAACGAATAAAAGGGTATAGATAGATAATATCTTGCTTGTAAACACAACATTCCAAAAATAAATATTTTATACATTAAATATTCAAGAAAATGAATATCGGCTTGTCTATCCGAGATTTGGTACATTTATCAATATAAATAAAATAACAACAACCAGTCTAAATAAAAATATTGAATTAAAATAAATTAAATTAAATTAAAAAATAAATTACTAATGAATGGAATATGGTCCGGGTGCGGTAAAATAAAACTCAAATAGTACACCCATTTACTATTTGAGTTTTATTTGACCGCACCCGGACCATATTCCATTCATTGTTACACACGGTCAAGCAGCAATCTACCAGTATGTCCTAAAAATTACTAAGTTTGCCATATTTTGCCATGCCATATTTAATAATATTAAATTATTTACAAATTATTTCTGTATTTGCTGGCAGGAAAAATATATACATACAATTGTTTATAATAATTTTTCAGTTGGCCTCCAACTTTCTTAGAGCGCGATTCTATAGTGACGTTAGATATTTTAAAAATTTATTTCTGTTATTTTAATGTTATGGTTTACCCCGTTTGGTTTTTTATTCTTAATTAATGCAATCAGGGGATGAATTGGACGATTCAACCGTTTTGTCCCAGAATCTCCTACACTTGTCTGATGACACGGATATAGTCAAACATATAGACGTATCCAATTCAAAGATAAGAAATCTTGAATCCACCGAATCACCACAGTCCCAGTCACCTGTTATAAAAATGGGTAAATACTATCAAGAAATCACTACTGTAAAAGTGAGGGTTCATTTAATCAGTTATCTGAAATAGACATTTCATCCAATAAGTATACAACAGCAACACCGTAGAAATTCCGCAAAAGCAAACAGAACAATTCCGTAGAAAAACTGCCTATATTTTTACACATCGACACTAATTACAAACTCCTATTAAAAGATTTATATGCATTATGTATTGTATGACCTTTTATAATCTAGTTAACTGGCAATAACACATAAATGTTGCTATCAACTATAGAACTATGACAAAATATTACAACGAAGAAAAAAATAGAATATCACACATTTTCTACAGATAAAAATAAATATTTGATTGTAGTTATCAGAAAGGTTCCCTATAGTATTACGGAAGAGGAATTAAAGGCTTGAGTTACAATTAAAATTTTATTTGAATTTTTATACGTATCAAAAATACTGAATAAAGATAGAAAATTATGTTCAATATCCAATAAAAAAAAATTAAAGGGCTAAAGATATTTTTAAACTTAAGAATTTATTTTCCACTATAATTACTGTAGAACCTAAATATAAAACATACAGTGATTTCCCAATTTGTATAAACTGCTATAGATATGGTCACACAAAAAATTATTGTTATGTAGAATCGAGGTGTGTTAAGTGTAAAGGAAAATGCCATTTCTAAAAAGGTCCATTAAAATTTACAGAGTCTTTCAAAAGTCTTTTATACCGTAATTATAAGTGTAAATTTTATAGTTGCGCAAGCCGCAAATTACAAGGGATGTAAATATTACCAAACCATAAAAATGAAAATAAACTCACCTCCTAAGCCAAGTACTCGTACAACAGAGAATAATTCTAACAGACTAGCAACCAGAATTACTTAAAAATTTTCATATGCTGATGTTACTCGTCCAATATTTAAATAGCAAAAACTAAAACCTCAGTCAACAGTCAATAAAGACAATGAAATAAATGGTGAAAATTTATTGTATTCTATTACCAAAATCATTATCAAAGCTATCAAACCGTATTTACCACAAATAATGACACATTTATCCACGCTACAAAATCTCACGTGACGTTCGACTCTTTCCGGTGGTGTAGCCTTAACAATCAAAAACGATATTACCTTCACTGAAAATATTGTCCCCAACAAAACGAAAATAACATTGAGGTTGTTTCGGTTCGTTTACACTCTCTCTACCGTCTTTTACAGTCTCCCTTTATCGTCATCACGGCAGTTTAAAAACCTCCGAATAAAAAATTACTTCATGACGAAATTTTAAAACTGTTACCACCATGGAACCAAGCATTAGTTTTAGGAGACATAAACAGTAAAAATATTCACTGGGGATGCCGTAAATCAAATTCTATCGGAAATACATTGCTTGACATTTGTTCAAGGCAGAAAATTCAAATAGATGCACCAAATAAACCTACTTTTTACAGACCAGGATGTAGAACTGACATTGTGGATATTTTATTAACAAAAACTTTTTTATTTCCTCTCTTATCTCAAGTTATGATCACAGCTTTAAATTCAGACCATATCTCTATAACTATTAATTTCTCAACTGGGATACACAAAGGAATGAAGAGAAAATCCTACATTAATTTAGTGATCGAGTGGGGAACATACAAAATTCTAGTTGATGAGAAATTAAAACTGAAACAAAATTTTTTTACCGCTCGAGAAATCGATGAAAATATAGAGAGGCTGGGTGAATCTATCTCATACAGTTTACCTCAAGCAGTTGTACGACCTTTCCAATTAAGAGGAAAAACAATCTATGGCAGCTGCCCAAAAGCAATTCTACCAAAAATCAATGAAAAAAACCATGCAAGAGGACAGTGGGTGCGCACTAGAAATGGAAATCTAAAAGAAATGGAACCACCTCAAACACGAAACAAAAAAGGATTCGGATGAATGGGCGTATATTAAGTATCACAGATATGTAGACGATTTAGATCCAAAGGACCAATCATTGCGATCTACGCGGTGTCTACTGAATAAACATGAAAAAAAATCCAAGTCTAAAATACAATAATGAATTCACCACCAGGGTGTTTGTAAATTTTTTGGAGAAAATGTTTTCCAATCCAAAGCGCGAAAAATGTCTTGAATTTATATAATGACGAAATTGAGGAGAATTTATGTCTCCCCCTGGCAACTGTTGCAACTCTCACTTAAATTCGCGACCCCAAAGGAAATTCAAGGACTGATTAAAAGGCTTAAAATTAGGTAAACTTCTGAATATGATTTGATCCCAGTCATAGCAATTAAAATGTTATCCAAGAAAGCTGCCATTATCATAACGTCAATTATTAACAGTTGCCAGCGTATGGATATTTTCCCGATACGTTTAAGAAATCCAAACTTAGAGTAATTTACAAGCCTGGTAAAACCGTTAAACAAAACAGCAACTATAGACTCATCATTTTGTTACCCAGTTTTAGGAAATTGTTGGAATCAGTTATATAAAAGCATCTTACTTTTTTTTTCAGTGCTCAGAAATTATTCCGGATTTTCAATTTAGTCTTCAGTATATATATTCCACTTCTCGATATTAATAACAAACGGATTTGAATTGAAGAAGCACATCCTGGTTACGTCCTTTGACTCCAATCAACTAGCATTAAGGTCTCCAATACGAGCTAAAGATGGAGGACACTCCAAAGTACATAAACGACATTCTGAGCTCATTCTTTAACGGTAGAACACTTTTTGTTAGAACAAATTACACGAATTCTACCCTCAGACAAATCCATGCCGGTTCCGGTTACTCTACAAGGTTCAGTCTTTTCTCCCACTCTATTCCACTTCTATTTTCAAAACACCATCCAGTCCACAAATGCCTACATAGCTATGTTCGCTGACGATACAGCAGTGTTATCTCAAGATGATGTCATAAAAATCGCTAGAAATACTTTACAAAGGTACCTTAATAATCTAGAACAATATTTCACTAAATGAATGATTAGTCTAAACTTCGAAAAATGTACTTCAATTGTTTCACTCTCAGAGGCTTATCAGACCCACCCAAACTAATACTCAAAAGTAAAAATGTGCTATGGAATTATGTCAGTGAAACCGTAAGTTACCAGGGAATTTACTGCCTTACCAAGGCTACCTAATCACCATATCAACAATAAATTAATTCATTTATGGCTGTGAAGTATGGGGAGCGGAATCCTTTACAGGAAAAAAATACAATAATTTCAAAATTAAAGTCTTAACAATCGTAGTGGGTGTTCTTTGGTTTGTAAGAAATAGCCAATTGCATTGAGAATTACAAACAGAATCAATAGAAGACTATATCAAAAAATGGCTCATAAAATTCCACTCAAAGTTACCGACAGTTAAAGGAGCAGTGTCTTAACAAAAAGAAATCCAAGCACATCCAGAAGACTTATTTTATTTTAATTTTTTTTTTCATTAGAAGTAAATTATTTATTTTGTTAAATCCATAGATGTATGCCATTGTAATTGTGATTAACTTTTCTTTCTATCCCTTCTTAAGTATTGTCATTTTTAACTTAATTTCTTTTTCTTTTTTCTTATAACATTGTTAATAGTTAAGGGTGTGTTTTGGACGAGACTTATCCCTCTGTCATAATCAATGTTATATAATGTTAAAAAAAAAAAAAAAGAAATGTAACTGTCATACTAACCATGTGAAGCCCACCAGACCGGTCTGGTATTAAATTTAAAAAAATGATAATTTCTGTTTAATAATTCTAAATCAAAGTGGAAATGATCCCAGTTTTCTCATAAAATATATCTAAAACAAGAAAAGAACTAGAAAAATGTGATTTGAATTATGCTGAAATTATGTTTAATTGCTATTATAACTTTATTTCTACTGGATAGGTCGACGATTTCAGACTTCATTAGTTTCAAGCTTATTTGTACAATGTACAAAATACATACGGATCTAAATCTTTGCTAATAGCGGTCCTATTTAGATGAATTAAGTTTAGAACAGGAAACAATTTCATTATTTTTCTAGTTGTTGTTGTTGTCTGGGGCTTAAGGGCGTAAAACCCTGAGGTCATCAACGCCCATATTTTTCTAGTGAGTGGATACATTTTTATATAAGGTGCTATATTCTTATATAAGTGGATATATTATTTATATAAGAGGCATAATTTTTAGGTTATTCTAAAAAAATATATATATTTTTTGTTTTGGAATTAGAAATACTCTATTTTTACAAATTTTTGAAACTGAACCTTATTGCACATCTATAGCATAAGAGCATCACTATTAATAATTTTAATTTATAGCTAAATAATAAGTATTATTGATTTTTGAGAACCATTGATCAATAAATCAGAGAGTGAACATTTCACTGTTACTTAGAAACATGTGAAGCCCGCAATTATTTAAGAGCTATGTAAAAAAAAAGTTTAATGCTTATTTTTCTAATTAAATTTGTTTTAAGGTTTGTATAAAAGAACATGTATATATATACAAAAAATTAAATCTTATTACAATTTTAATTCGAACTCTGACCGATATTTACTAAAATAAGAAATAATAATCAATTCAACTAATTTTATATTACGCTTTATAAGATTATATACGCTTTATAAACTCCAATCCACTACAAAAATAGCAAATAATTTTTATTCTAATAATGAAAGAAATCATATATTGGGTTGTTTCGTTGGTAATGTTGTTTATAATAATAGTCTGTATAACATATTTAATTAACAACTGTAACTTTGTTAGAATTGTAAATCTAACTATATTAAATATTGTAAAAAAAGGAAAATGGGTATAGAAATGTAAGTGTAAACATGTACTTAACAAGAAAATAAAGTTGCCCATGAAATGGAACTAGAACTAATACAAAAAATGATAATAGTAAAGCAAATATATTTCTTCTCTAAACGTCTAGAAACGAAGACACCAGAGCATGGAAATGGTCATCCTAAAGAAGAAATTAGCGACATTCGAGACTAGACAGAATAATAAAGAGAACTGTAAACAGTGTTGTTTGGAAGGATGCTAAGAAAAGCGCGGAGGGAAACTGGAGATAGGGGCAAACAATGAGATTACCAAGTTATCAAGATGCAAATTAGTTTGGTGTAGAGGTGAGAGAAGGTAGACTAGCTGACGGTGAAAAACACCGTGGAGGCCCCAGTTTCGAAATTAGCATGGCCCAATAACTCAGCCTCGAGCGGAGGATTTTAACAATGAGCCAACCGGCATCAGTTAACTTAGCCTTTTACGGCTCTGTCCTCTATTATTTATTGTCTCCTTTTTATCCTTATTCCACTCTCGTTTCCATTTTCTTTATCCAGAGGAACTCTCCCCTTCTTCTTCCCCACCTGTATCCACTTCCCTCTCCGAGTCCCTATTTCGAAGCGACCATTAATCAAGTTAAAATCTGCTTGCCAACGCAAACTGTGTCCCAACCCAATTCCCGAAATTGTAAATTGAGTCAAGTGATGTTAATGATTAAAAAACAGTAGTCATCAGAAGAGATAATTTAAAATTTGTTAAGCTAAGCAAAAGCAAATGCATAATGATCTTCCTTAATCACCTACTCATTGAATGTAATTGAAATTCTTTCTAGTTGGTAAGTTTATTTCTTTTTGAACCAATTTATTTTGATTTCACATAAACATATACTTGCTGTATGATAAATGACAAGTTATCTTTTACTCAAGTGAAACTAAAAATAATAAAAGAGGAGTTCGAAATGAAACGTTTGAAGTGCTCTCAAAGACTGATCTATTTGCGGAGCCTGTCCGTCTATATATATATAGTATTATAGCCTAACGAATATAGCCTCAGTCAGCTGTTACTTCGATGTCAGCTGACTGAGGAGATCAGCTGATCGCATGTATATAAAGAGATATACCGAACCCAATAAAGTTAGTATGTTACAGCAGTTCATACGTGTTACATCTTATTTCTTCTTCTCTTTTTTTTTACATTTGGCTTTCGCCGATACTTAACTGGTGCCGAAACCCGGGAACTATAGATACTGGATAAATTTTCAGTCTAAAAGAAATTTTTTTTTTTTCATTGTTCTCTTTGAATTATGACCAGTAACGGATTAGTGAGAAAAGCAGTTCTGAACCTAGAGAATATGAACCAAAACAACCAACATCAAGCTGCAGTAAACCAAACTCAAGTTGCAGTCAACCAAGCTTCAGCAGCT
>NW_027109769.1:128861-136748 GCF_000696795.3 Halyomorpha halys
AAAAAAAAATAATAAGAACTTTACAACTTTACAATAATACCCTCCGGAAGGTATATATATATATATATATATATACAATCGGTCAGCTGTTCTCAATCAACTGATATGAACCTGTCAGCTGACAGTCCATAACTGACACAAACACACACGCACACTGTTTTTTTAGAACTTTTATTTATTTTACGATTCCTGTATTATTAATAGTCAAACGGCATTTTTTATCTATTTAAATTCAGCAGTTTCAACATTCCAAGTTAGGACATGTTTTAAGATTAATTTTTTTGTAGTTTTTATACAATTATTGTATTTAAAAGTTATAATTACGTGCATTACATAATTTGAATTGGAATATAAATTTGTTAGTTACTTATGAACGCACTCTTGATAAATTATCTGGATGAAAATACATTCCCCTTTAAGTGTCTAAATAAATAAAATCTACATCAGCTTCCTCAAACTTTTTTCACCAAACATCGTACGTAAGCCACAAGAGATCACATCAGGCTACGGGCGCAGTTATCGCTCCAAAAAAATCGCTCTTTCACGATGATTTACTTAACGAGGTAACCACTATCTTAGCCTGGCTGACTCATTGGACATCGTAAACCCCGAACTTTAATATTCGAACTCGGATTGAAACAATCGACCAACGATGTATGTTACAAAACATACATGTTTTGTAACAAATTAAATAAACAAAGCTAATTTATGTTGAATGCAATATAAAAAGTATTTTGATCCGAAGAATTTGAATGTTACACAAACTAGAATTGTCTGGGTAACTTTCTGATTTTTGTTTCCTATAATGATTATTTCCAATTATTATACACAGGGTGCCCAGAAAGGGTATGCGCTATTTAAAATTTAAATATAGTTATGTATTTATAATAATAGTCTAAGTAGAAATCAGGTTTAATTCAATAAATATTCTGAATTTTAATAAAAGCGGTGACCGAAAAGCTGGTACAAAGGGTGGGTTATTCTGGAACCATTAGTGGCAGCTCAAATGGTCAAGGGAGCCACTACTCTAGATAAGAATTGCGGAGTGTTTCCGAGTAAGTACCAAGGTCTTATCGAAGAAACAACAGAAGTGTGAAGTAGGAGGCAAGCCCTTTGGCGGCATCATGATCGGCCATAAAGAAAAGCTGAAAATATCAAACAGTTTTGGAGATCAAAGGGCTGGAAGCTTCCTCCATGTTTGGGTTGAGTTCCTGACCCTAAAATTTGATCAGTCAATAAAATAGTTGAAAAGGAAGTAATGGGGAGAAAAAAATTCCATCGAAGAGAAAAACGAAAGATCATTCTGGACAATGAGCACAGTCCAGGAGAACATCAGAGGGCATCTCAAGCAAGTCATTGACCGGCTTCAGGAAACCCAAGCCGATGACTAGGAACAACTTGAACCCAGAAAGCCGAAGAATGCAACACAGATCAGTTAAGTGATAGTCCTAGACTCTAATTTTGAATGGAAAATGAATGAATTATTATTAGAATCAAGAAAATAATAATAATATATTAATTAATATTAAATTATTATCAACATGTTTTCATTTGTAAGCTCTCTTTCATAAAATATACTTCATTTGGAAACAACTGGAAATATAAACTAATGTAATCCCTACGTAATTTTATAGTTTAAAGACCCTGCATGCCACCTGATTAGCTTAGCTCAGTAAAATGGTGAACACGAAGCTTTGGAATAGATATTCCGAGACTAATTATACACAATTTTATCTATCATACCATAATGAGGGGCTCTATGGTATCTAGTTCTTGGTTTAAATAGGTATGTAATACATTTCTTAGCAATGTAGGTCGGTTTTGTCTACAATTCATATAACAACTTTAACATAATATTCTTATTTTAAAAAAGTAAAGTTTACATTAAAAAATTAAATTAATAGTTAAAATTAAGTGAGCGTGCTCTTGCTTTAAAGTGAAAGATGTTAGAATATGCTACAAGTTAATTTATGTAAACTATAAAGGAGGGAATAACAAATCAAAACATCATTCATTTATTTTTTTTCTTTGCTTAAATACAAAGATTAAGTGTATACCTACCCATCTGTATTATTTCCGAATATGCTTGGAAAATTCATAATTCACTTTGAGAAAAAAAAACAGAACTACCTCATAAACCTTTCATTTGACGGTATTCAAATAAATTCACTTTTGCTTTAAAAATGTATTACTGTTATCAGTTGGCCAGAAGTTTCTAACCCAGACATTATCAGGAATTAAACTTACTATTTTTCAGACAGTCGAGGGAGATAAGAAAAATAGGAGGTGGTAGGTGCGAGAAATTCCTCCTCGCTCGATACCCAGGTCGCTCCTGCTATTTCCACTTAAAAGAGCGGTTTAATTTCGCAGGGGTTAGCAAAAAATCCTCTGCTTCCAGCAGAAAAAAGATTAGCTTGCGCGAAAATGTAATCATATCCGTATATTGTTCAAGCACTTGAACATCCATATACTGAATAATGTTTTTAAAAAATAACCAATTTAATTTTCACTAATTCTAAATATTTTTTTAAATGATCACAGTTTAGTCCATTTAAATTGCGGACGAGATAACCGAGCACGATGGGGAGAGGATCTCAGAGTGCCTGGTTCAGAACGTAGTGGTTCGCACCCCACATGGGTCAGTCAATATTTATTTTATAGTGGCTTCGAGGAATGAATCTTGACATGTTCCCACTCTAGGGCTGTATAGATCTTCAATGTAAGATTTAAGCTAAAAAAAAAAAAAAATGTGAAGGAACATCGGGTAAACTCGCAGAGAATTATATTATTGGAATAACAATGATAATAAAAATATCTCAGTCATGTTTAACTAAAGAAAAATCAAAAATCTTTTTAATAACTAACCTTTATAGACGAGATCAGACAAATACCATCCTCCCATATACATTTTTAGTTCTGTTCTAACTCGAGTCAGAACTAATACTACACTTCAGTATTTCCATTTGTAATCCAGAAGCCCGGATGACGCCTGCTGTTTCGATAGTAGTTTTGAATTGTGTTAGAACATGCCTACTAAAATAAAATATTTTACAGGAGTTTGATATTCAATTATTAATAGATGGTAAGGTCATTCTACTAAATATAAATAAGGCTTACTCTGATATAATTCTACTCTCTAAAATTAATTACTTCGCTCTACTAATTATATTATCTATCAGATATTTGAATTTTATTTAAGGGACTAACTAGACCTTTTTAAAGACCCTTGGAGAGAGGACAAAAAAAAGACGATAAAAGTGGTCTTGGGAAAGAAAAAAGAGAATGTAGACCGAACAAAACGGAGGAGTATTCCGTAGCTTTTTATTCTACTTGCTGAATTTTAACGGACCCTTATCTTGTTTAATTGTTCCCTCTTCCGCCTCGATAAATCCAAGAGTGGCATTAGAGAGTCTGCCGCTTGTGGTATCCATACTTTTTTTTTAGTGTAGCAAAGGACTAAAAAAGTAATAAAAACGTAAATGACTAAGTATTAAGTAATTCAAAATGTTATTCAGCTATCCGTTTCTAACCACAATGGATGTACATATACTGAAAATTTCAGTTTTTCTTTTTTCTTAACTTAATAATAAACAAACGCAATGCTTAATATTTGTTTTAATTATTAATTCAAAGCAATCATTAAATATAATTATACTCACACTCATTATAGTCATCAGTTAGTCCATTCATCAGAATATCATAATAACATAAAGGTTTTCATACCTGAAAAAAAAGAAGACCAATATGAATAAAAAAACAATCATATTTGTTTCTTACTCAGTAAGCTAGTAACTAATATATCCTAAGTTTTAAATATTCTTTCACTTGTATTTTACATTTTAAACATCACCACCAACAAAGTTGGTCACTTGTTTTTCTGTCTATCGGTAATTCAATATGCGTTCAGGCATAATCGATTTCAGGGATTGTGTGAGCTCTATAACAATTATATCAATTCTTGTAGTCTGACAGAAACAATTTTTTTTTGTCCGCTGCTTTATATACGCATATGTAAATGAATTTTTCTTTGTAAAAATATATTTCCGATATTGTTGTGGATTATTGTGAAAATGACCCAGTATTAATTTTATCGAATTCCATTTATTAATTTCGGTTCAACATTCGCAAAAGTATTTTCCATGAGACGCATTTTTCACCCTCAAATGACTAATGATGTTTATTAAAAAGGAAAATAATAACATAATAATAGCGTTGAGATTTATGCGTTTGTATACCTATATATACACTAGAAATTGAGAGGAACTATACTGAACAATGTGCTAGGTATGCTTTTTTAGTAGTTTTGACTTCCGAATATCTCAAAACTATGCATATAAAATTATTTATAATAAATTATGTAACGAATTTGACAAGAAGTGTCATTATACCTTAACTGCCCCCTTCCAGTTTACGAATTAGCAGCATAAAAATAAACATAATAAACACGTTTAAAAAATAAAAAATACATAAATAAATCAAATAGAAAAGAAAATGAATTGCACAAATACAAAAATAGAAATAAACTCAATACATCATGATATTTAGCAATACAAATTCAATAATAAACCAAATAATGGAAAAAAAAATTCTACCTAAAAAAACCGTCCCTTTGTCCGTTGGCCTCATCAGGTTCTAACCCCTTATCCATTTTATCTACTCGCAAGTAGACACTTAGGGTGCAATAGAGCCTCTCGATTCTACTCTTTCTATTAGAATTTCCGGGTATATTGAAGTGCCAGTGTACATCTAATAGCTTCGTTTCTTCTCTTAGCAGAGAGTTATAAAATCCTCGCCCTGCATTAGAAGAAATTTGGTTGGGAACACTATAATGAAATTGCGGTCTATTCCTACCTGCTCTGATTCCCCACCTTAAGATGGTATGTTCTACCCGACTTGGAAGCACCTTTGAGTGCTCGGTAAGTTTGGTCTTTTCGCGCTCCTGGTATTGACCAGACGGAAGTAACCGAACTCCCGGTGTACTACACAAATTCCTCCGGGGCCCATCGTTCTCAGCCACGAGCCTTTTTCAACCGTTCTTTTACCGTGTTTCAGAGCGTTTCCTCGCCTGCTTGTATCTGGTTGAGAATGCCACGCTTCACTCTACATACTACGGCTGCTTTGAGTACTTCTGCATATCCATCTTCCAGTAATTCTCCTCTCTCTTAGCTTATATCCTCCCCATTATTCAGTTACTCCTTTTTATAAAAGCTTTAGCTCTCCAGGTTCCCTGGTGAATTTCTATAGATCCAAAATCGCCTTTCTTAAATCCTGTGTGGTCGCCGACCGTACCTTAATCCACTCCAGGGCGTTAGCATGTGCTTCTGGTATCGTGAGTGGTAGCATTTCTTCTTGCACGGGCTGGGCCACGGCTATTGGCTGAACTACGGTCTCTAGCGGGGTCACTGGCTGTTCCAGTCGCTCATGTTTCTTAAACTTGCTACATCTAAGACTGCGGCTAAAGCCTAGTGATAATTAGCTCTAAAAGAAAGAAGAGAAGTGAGAGTAAACAAATGAAACAAATAATGTGCGGGTCCAAAAATAACTTTTTACTTACCGAAAGGTCCCGGATTTCGGCACCAGTTAGGGTAGGTCTCATGAAGGAACTAAAGAAACCTGTTTGATAGAAGAAGAGAATTATCCCTTCTTCAAGGAGTTCATTTACGGGTGGAAGGAGGTGGTGGGACCCACTCATTTCACGATGGGAAGGACTTGACCGCCCAACATCGGCGAGCCACCAGAAGATGAGGAAACCGACCCAGACTGAGACCAGGAGGGCTGGACCAGCCTGTTAACTGCAGGAGGCACCCAGACGAATGCAGTGGACAAGGTACAGCTCCATCAGTAAGGCGCTAAACCTAGCGCTGGGCTGCACCACAGTAAGAAAAGAAAAAATTAATTGAATAATTAATAAAAGAATAAAAAAAAAAGGTGATCCTTGGGAGCAGTGGCATGCGCGAAACCCAGCGCACTACCCCACTGCTCCCGCACCCCGTATGCCAGAGATGGCAAGGGAGGGGGATAAAAAAAAAAAAAAAAAAAATCTCCAACGTACGGTAGCCCCTCTGTGGGTACGCTCCTCGTGTTCTAGCTCCTTTTCCTTTCCGTCTCCAAGTCCTCCTCTTGCTCATAGTCCCTTGCTTCAGTTTCTGCCCTCGAGGTCTCGGACATTTCCGTGGCTTCACTCATGGATCCGTTCGTTCTTCGGTAGATTCCTCTGCTCCGTAATCCCTGTGCATTGACCTCCATCGATTCAGGCACATTTTGGTCCCTCCACCGAAACATATAGGGACACTGTCAAGCAATATGTCCCTCTGTCCCACATTCAATACATCGGGTGAGGGGACATTGTGCTACCAGGTGTCCAGTTTTACCTCACCCATGTGATATGTATGAGAGGCACCAGCTGGAATTTTTTAACTTGAAGTAATTTCTCTTGTCGGCATAACAAAGGTCCGCCGGGCCTTTCTCGGCAGAGACTCAATCGGCAAAACATTTAAAGTAATGTACAGAGATATATAGATAACAGATGATATGCACCCCTGGGAACGATTGACCGTGTAGGCAGGGATAAACAAATAAACAGCCCTTATCTTACACGTGGCCACTTTAAATACCTCGGGGAAAATACACCGAGTGTCAAAGAAAAAAACCGCCTTAATTTAAACAGGAAAGGTAGGAAAAATACCGACTTTCGCCGAAGTTCATTGGACCTTCTCACCGCCTCTGAACATAGCGAAACCCAATCAAAGAACAGAAATCAAAAGAAGGAGGAGTCAGAAGGAGGGGAGAAAATAAGCAAAAAGGGCATGAGGGATACAGTTGAGCACAGTCGGAGACAGTCTGGGACAGAAGGACGGTTGTATAGAGTCGGTCAGTTGGACACAGTCTGGGAGAGATGGACCCTTGAAGACCTGGAAGGGGAGGGAGAGTCTGGAGGAAGAGAGAGCGGCTGACGAGTTGGAGGCCAGAGAAGGAAGTCACCCATCGAAGGGATTCAGCAGCGGCCGCATCAAGGCGCGGAATGACGCAACTACGGCTATGCTTGACAAGAACATTAAAACAAGTAAGACTATTACTGATGTAATTTGAATGGCAATTGATAGTATTAATAACTTAGAGTCAGTATCAATTAATCAACGATCCCAACTCAACTGGTACTTCTCAATTCATAATATAATAATTAAAGTATAACGAAACAAGTATACCATGCTCTCTCATAATATTATTCTTACTAATGTATATATAATTGTAAATATAAAATATGTGACAAAGACTTGACTTTATAGTTAATAATCCATGCATGCCACCTCATAAATAATAGCATAGTAAATTGGTGAACACGATACCGTTGGAAAGGACCTCCAATGATCCAAGGGGTCCATGGTTTCAAGTGTTTGAATTAAATATAGTGCAAAAAAAAATATATATGTTCCATATTTTTGAGAAATTTCCAGGAGGCAATATCTTTCAACCAGAGAAAGTTTTGGAACTGAAGGTCTAATGTACGATGTTTTCTTCATAAATGATTCACCCGGAGTTTAATGTTCTCTCCAGCAAAAAAAAATGTACTAGTAATAAATTCCAACTGTCCGCATCGCTGCCCGCGATGTTCATACAAACCGTCTACTCTCATCTTCGACATTTAATTGATTTCTTTTATTTATTTTGTTTCAGTTTATTATAGAAATAGTGGTAGAAGGCATTTGATGTGTTTTAAAATTCATATGTTTATATAATCTGCAACATTACTACAATTAATATTATTGCAGGCAAATCAATAGTAAATCAATTCCAGCTACATAGTTATGACCTAACATAGTGTAGATAAGTTAAGGGATGATAAAATCGAATATCTGTCATAATGCTTATCTCCGTGTAGAAACATTA
>NW_027109769.1:136860-137479 GCF_000696795.3 Halyomorpha halys
TATCTAATGTTTCTACACGGAGATGTAGATGCCAGAACCTGAGGCAGGCGGTGTCGGACCTAGGGCTGACAAACATGTAGTTCTCTTCCCTGTCTATGTGTGGTATTTCTGTATTGAGGGTTCATCCGGTGATTTGAAGCCGTTAATGGTCCGCAAATAGTTCCATCTGTTGTGAGGGGTAAGAAGCTTTTAGATTTCAGATTTAGACACACAGGTTTCTATGGATTGCCTCATTTCCCGCGTGGTCGTCTGTAGAAGCCAGTAAGTGTGGCCGGAGTGTGAGCTGTTTCATAAGGAATTGTATCGAGATGTGGCTGTTTGCTGTCTCTGGTTACCTCTGTTGCGGGCATCTTTTTCCATTGTGTACCATGTCGCACCGCAACGAGAACGCCTCCATATGGGTCTCGTCCGTCGTCAGTGGTGCCTGAGTAGCCTTGGAAATAGGGTGGATGTCCTTGCAGCCTGGTGTCAGTAAAGACGGCCACAGTTGGATGTGTGATGACCAGCAGCGCTTCTATCTAGTCAATTTTATATTAGACTTTATTATCTTATATTGTTTAAGTAAGGCGCCCCCTCACTTCTGAACAGACAATCATGACGCCAACTAGTGGCAAAGATA
>NW_027109769.1:140079-151707 GCF_000696795.3 Halyomorpha halys
ATATCGCAGAACTGTGCTCAGTTCGAACAATTAAAGGCAGCGGTTGAGCAAAAGCGTCCAGCATTGGCTAATCGCAAAAGCTTAGTTCTCAATAATATATATATATATATATATATATTAGACTATAAAAGTTGATAGTATTAGCGTTTATGGCTCGGCGTTTTGTACCGAAATGACCTGAACCAAGGCTGAGATCTGGTGTGTTAATGTGTGCATGTACATTAACTGCATGATCTGATCCATAGTGATCGCTGAGTAGCTGCATGTTGGCGGGATGGTGGTAGAAGTAAAGATTCCCGTGGGTGGTTGAAGTTGTCCATCGAAAGACAAGGGAGGGTATTGGGCGTGACTAGTAGATGGTAATGGTTGAATCATGGATGCGCTTTGTTGTTCCTGTCCTTACCTTATGCTCTAATTTAGCCGCCTTTTTCTTTTCTATTTCACTTTCAAGGATTATCCTATAAGTGCATCCCCTAAACGATGCAACCTGGTCACCATTGCAGGTAGTGCATTTTGGTTCACCTTCCCGTGAACACTGGGAAATATGATGAGAGCCACTACAGCAGACAGTATTTTATTGCATGATGGCAATAATTGTTAGTATGCCTATATTGTTGGCATTTATTGCATTGGGGTGGGACAGTGTCTTTCCATCGTATATATTTGGCGTGAAAAGACAGCGGTTGACGTGTCGAAGCGTTGTTTGGAGATATTTCAAATTGACACCGGTGGGCACCGTTATCACTATAGGAGTGGGGTCTGTTTTTGAGACGTAGGAGGCAGTTTTCTGATGGCGTCTTATATTGTACATAACTGTATCTATTTTAATCATTACCTTTTGATTTGTTGGAATAAATATTACTTATGTATAAATAATTTAATTAAACATAATTAACATGTATATGTATGTAAAAACGAATTTTTATAAAAATTAAAAAATAATATAATATTAAATTGATAAGCGGAAGTTTCACTTAATTAATGTTAATAAAAAAAAATACAACAGAGAAAACCCTATTGTTTAAATTGTAGATATATTTAAATACTTCTTTTAAACAGCTGGTTCGAAGAACGGATCCTTAAATCTTTGACATTAATCAGCAAAAGCGGCAAGGAGAGTAAAACTTCCGCGACCATGTGAAAGAAAAAGAAAAGAAGAATTTTATCCGGCCATCTCTTATCCGGAAAATGCTTTTCAACCCTCTGTTTTTTGTTGCTTGTTTCTGTTCTTCCTGCTGTTTTTTAGCAAATCTACGGCGACCTTCTGCCTGCGCATAATTTAAGAACATATTACAGGTGATTCTTTTTTATTCTCTACCCCGTTCTTCTTCTTAACTTTTTTTTTTTTTATTATTTTTTCGAGGGAAAATTTTATGAATAATATTTTCGAATAAATCTCATGACAAATAATAAAAATAATACGCACTATATGACATCAAATTAGGAATTGCATAATGAAAAGTCTGACAGATTTTGGCTTGTTGTAGAACTCGAAATATTAAAAACAATTATAGTAAATAGTTACTGTTAAAACAACTATATTAAATGTTAATATGAAATTAATGTACATTTGATTTAGGAAAAGTTAACGCTTATAGTAACAATGTCCTTTCTAATGCAATTTTAATATAACATGATAATCTAATTAGATTATAAATGTTTCATCAAAACATACAACTAGTTGCCAAAAAGAATTTTGAGTTGTAGCTTTATAACATATTGGATTTTAAAATAAGTTCGTAGCGTTTTTCAGTATTTCAATTTAATCCTCTCTGTGTTTATAAAATCACGTTTACTTGGTCAATAATGTTTACATATCCTAAAAAGGGTTCAGGTGCTTTTATGCATCAATTTCAACCGGGGTTCCTAATCTTTAAGTGGTATTTTGCTTGCTCAAAATGAAAGAGAAAAAATTCACCGTCCTTAAAGGCCTTAAGAGAAATCAACGTCCAAGAAATCAAAGTGGTTTACTCGGTTCAGAACCTGAAATTTTGACTTGGTAGGCGCAAAGCGCTCGGGTCGTTCTTCAGCTGTTAATGACCAAATTCAAGCATTGACCACTGACAACCCTCACTAAACGACACGGGATATCGCAGAACTGTGCTCAGTTCGAACAATTAAAGGCAGCGGTTGAGCAAAAGCGTCCAGCATTGGCTAATCGCAAAAGCTTAGTTCTCAATAACGATAACGCCCGTCGACATGTGTCTTTGCAGACCCGGCAAAAATTATTGGAGTCTAGCTGGGATGTGGATCCCCAACCACCCTATTCACCAGTTCCATGCCCCAACAGATTTTCATTTATTTCGGGGACTTCAAAACTCTCTTAACGGGAAACATTTTAATTCGCTCAAGGACTGCAAAATGAACTCTATCATTGCGCATCAATATGAGAAGTTCTGGAAGAACGAAAAATTGCCTGAAAGATGGTAGCATGATCAAAATATATAATATCATATATAAATAATTAAAAATATTTACAAGAATCTGAAGTTTTATTGAAATAACCAGTAAAAACGCTGCGAACTTATTTTACAACCCAATATACATAGAAAAGTCGCAGTCACTTCGGAATGTGTGTGATACTGTCATGACTATAGTTAAATAAATGTCTTGTAATCAGAGCAGGAATTTTATTTTGTTTAGGCCGCAGCGATAACGAACGATCACGAGCGCTGTCAGTGGCGTTTATGACAAACACTGCGCCCTTTCGAATGCCCCCAAAGCATCAGGTTTATGTTTATTTGGTTTGTTGCTTCTATATGTTTTGTGATTTTTTTCTTTGCGAACTTGTTATTTGTTGTCTCTGAGGTTGTATCTTAATTCACGAGAGTTTTTATAATACAAAGTAATAAAATGTAGAAATTTCCTTATATGGACAACAAAAAACACTCAAGTAATCTGTAATTTAGGTCCCTATCACGCATGCTGCATATTAAAGTCAAATAGAAAACAGACATCGAAGATATTGAATAAGAACTGAAAAAATACCAAATATAATTTTAAAGAATGTAATACTTATTTCTTTTCTACGTGCATTATTCAATTTTTTTTATTATATGTTATATTTACTGTGAATAGCAACTGTGTGGTGAGGCAATAACTATTGAGTAAATTAATACTAAAAATATTGATTTTATTTTTAAAAGAAGAAAAACATGTGTTTAACTTTTGATTAAATCTATTCTTTATGAATATTTAATATTTATTAATTTTGTCCATAAATTTCATGAAGGTATATCTAACTGGAAATAGAGATATTATTTTTTTCAATATCATTCGATTATTTAAAGGATAAAACGGTTTAGGCATAATTAGAAAAGTAGTCACAATAGTAGTGAATTATTTGGTTATTAATTATTAGTTAGCAACGTTTTGAAACAGGTTACTAGTCATTATGGATCGATTCTATGCATCAAGCAGATAAGAGAGGAAATAATCATAGACAATCGATAAAGGTTTTTATTTCAACAATAAGGGTAAGACAAATCACCGCGCAATCCTACAGACTATGCAAGCATTAAAGAGCATGATAAAAAATCTTGATACTTTTGGGGGGGGAATAAGGAAGACTATATCAGAGGTTGTAGGAAGCTGTGAGGTTTGTCTACACACTAAGTACGACACACATCCGCCTAAAGAAAGACTGGAAGACACTTACTACAGATGCAACGCTCAAGGATTTACAAATCGACACATTTACATGGAAGGGGTACAAATGGGTGACCATGATTAACCTCTTCAGTAAGGCGGCAATGGCGCACCAGGTGCAGGACAGGTCTTCAGAAGCAGTATTGGCAGCTCTCCGCTCGTGACTTCAGTTCTACGGAGTTGCGGAACGCATCTCATCGGACGGTTGAAGAGAATTGGACAACTCTTTGATACGAAAGGAAATGAAGGACTTGGATGTGATATGGCACCTCAACACACCAGGACACCCCAAAAGTAGAGAAGACGTAGAGCGGCTTCATGGAACACTGAGCGATCACCTTCGATTGTACAAGATGGACCAAGGACTCATATCAACGAATCAGTTGTGTTATGTTTTCTTAAGTGGTGATTTAATTTTTATCTTTGATTATGACGATGTACTGAAAAAATTATGTTCCATTTTTTATTGTATAAAGTCATGATTTTATTTTTGTTTTGCTTTACTTTATATAAAGTTTATGAGTACTGTCAACCCTTTGTTTTGTTTATTGTAAATAGTTATTGTTGTTGTTTTTATATTATTATATTGTATAGTATAAGTTTACGAGGATTGTTCGTAAACTGTTGGGGAGGGAGGAAGGAGGTATTTTCAATAACTCAATTACAATTTTATCAGTTATTTCAATTATTCAATATTTAATTATCATTATTTTTTTTCCAAGAGAACTATTTTTTGGTATAAAATGAGGTCTTAAACTAATAATTGAAAAGGAATTAAGGATTAAATAATTTTCCTAAGTTTATTTTACCATTTTTGATGTTACGGTTTTACATCATTTGAAACTGAATTTCACATATGTAATATACCTTAATCCAGTACGTATTTATTCCTTATTACTTGCATGGACCAGCAAACTAATACAGGTTATTTTTAAAGTTCTTATTTTTGGATACATGGCTGAGAATTAATTAACTTCTCTCTTTTTTTTCTATTAACGCATTAGTAAATAACCAAAAATTCAAATTTCAAAAATAGAAAACAAAAACATTTGATTACGCCCAATCAGGAAAATATCCTAGGAGCACCAACCGCTACTCGATATCTCCCTTTATTTGTGTCTCTATGACACCATACATCTACGACAGTAGGGTTAACGTATGAATTCACATGTGACGAGCCAAACCGAGTGTGTACTGTTGTGGTGCGCCAATGGTTCGTGAACCTTTGTATGCCAAGCAGTAGGACAAAGAAGTCCATCCCGAGTCTATTATTTTATGTCAAACGGACCATGGAGGATATATGGTTGATATACAGAGGCGATTCCCCTAACCGTAACACCCCTCGTAGGACCGCAAAAATGTTTTCTTCTATGTATATTAAAATTTGTAGATGATTTGTCGGATAAAGAAAAATAAGAATAGGTTTAATCTAAAGGCAAATAATAATAAAACTCTCGATGAGTTAAAACCAAGCAATATTTAGCCCTTAAATGGTAAGGCTAGGGTCGAAATTACCCCAGTGAAATTCATCATTGAAGCACGCTCATTCCATTAGAATATCCGCCACAAGACATTAGACATGCTTCTTTCCAATATTAGTCTAGTTATTTCCATCGTTATCATCTGTGTGAAAAAACGATTTTGTTTCTGGAATTCAATTCTTACATTTTTTAAATTCACAATAGGCATACGTATTTAGTACTCCTAAAGAGTATTTTCGAGAAACATGCCCCGAGATAACCAATGGGAAGATTAAGGGGGTACTAAAGAAAATTCAAGCTCAGAGAGAGAAAGAAGACGCCAATATGAAATAATTACAATGTGAGTGAATTATTTAGCACAGAGTAGAGAATAATAAAAACAATTGATCACCAAGGCATCAACATTAATTTAAATTTAAAGATATTATGACTGCAAATTATCGAAATATTCAGAGGAACCTCATTCCAATATTTTTACACATTTATCTGAACCCAAACATGAAGCTTAACGCCACTAGTAAAAACGAAGAGGTGATCTACAAAAGGTAGAAGACGACCGATTCTGTAAAACGTGCCATGAATGAATATTGAGAGAAAACCATATTCCTTTTTATACATATATTACAACCAGGAATAAATAGTATAATTTTTTTGTAGTTAATTCTTCAGAACAAGTTACGCGGAAAAGGGGAAAAATTAAGTCCATACAATACTTGATTTTTTCTTTTCATTTCAATTTAATAATTATTTATTTAGACAACGAATGTCTCGTTCATGCTAATATGATTGTATATTTTTTTTTTTGTTGTTTTTTTTAGATTTAAATAAAACATGTTTTAGGGTATATTTTATATGTTCGATTTTCCTAAAAGTCAACGAAATTACACAAAAATTAAAATAAAGGATGGACCAATTCGTTTGTTTCATCATTGTTTTGTATGGTTTTGTTTACCGAGTCGAGTGGTTTACTATCATTTGTTTTATTAAGTCAATACTGCTGCGCAAATCCGGGCCCAACGAATCTTGGAGAAACATGCCAAAAGTTGAATCCTTACAGCTCTTTAACTTTACGAATACAGTATGAACCCCAGTTACTTACACAGTTATGAAAAGCGCATAACTAAAAAAACATAAATTTTATGGTATTTTTTTGAATGGCCATTTAAACGGTTATTAAATTCTCAACAAGCCAAAAATAAAATAAAATAATCAAATACTATTATTACCTCGTTAAGATATATCGTATGTTGTAAGTTCTTTGATCGCATACTTATTAAACTTAGATAGGTGGACTAAGTTAATCTTATCGAATTGGGCTTTGAAGGCGATCGGTGGACACTGTCCACTTGATGGTATCACCATCGAATCTTCAAAGCCTTTCACTTTATTATTTATTTGTAAACTAACGAAAAGACTTAATTGATATTGATGAGATCAAATTTTCAATTTAATCGTTAGTATGCTTAGAGTATTAGAAAGTTCAAACTACGTTTCTAGTCACCATTGTCGGTTAAATCCACCAATAGGATTATAAAGATGGATAGTAGCTTAATATAATTTGCACTAAAGGTCCAAGATGATTACAAACACTACTACACTACCTATACCAGTACTGCACGCGACTAGCACGGAAATCACTACAACAATACCAAAACAGTATGTTACTGGAGATCTGTTGGGGCACTACACTTGAGAAAAGTAACATATATCAACTGCAACTGGAAACAGTACAACACATCGCTCGGAGAAACAAAAAGTTCTTTGACAATACGCCTGCTTCCTTCAATGCACTATTCAGGATAGTTACCCCATCCCCCTTCCTGCAAGGTAGCAGGTAGCAACCCCCAAAACCCTATCAAGATGTCTCTACCTTAAGTCCCTTTTTCTCTTGTACCCCCTTCCCCTTCCCTACTAATTTTCTACTTTTATCTCTTAATTATTATTATTATTATTATTTATTTACTATCTTTCTTCTTTAGTTATTAATTGTTCTTATATTTACATACAGGGAATTACATTATTATACAAGGAATAATGTAGACCTCCTATAGAGCTCAAATGGTGCAATCACCTCTCCCTCATCTCCAAAGTTTAAGTAGAGTTCTAAACAGAATGGTCACATCAAACTTCAGATAAGTATGGTATTTCACTGAACACCTTCAAGTACCAATGGAACAAAAAGGTTGTATTCAATTGGAATTATGTTACATTAACGTAATACAGTTTATTAATTCATGTATTATTTTCTGCCTTAGAGGGATTGGAAAAAAAGAAGAAATGATTAGGCCAATGAATTAAAATATACAAGGAATAATGTAGACCTCCTATAGAGATCAAATGAAGTAATCACCTCTCAAAGCGGAAAGAAGTAAGTCGAGATTTCACATAATTTTCAATTAAAAACAGATCTGTTAAGCATGAAAACTGTCTTCTGATCGTGGACATTATGCGGACAATATTTAAAATTATAATTTATTAGTTTTTACAAAGAAATATTATCTGACAAAGTCAATAATCTGTTTTTTTGAATATTTGCAATTAACCATGTGGTATATAATGATTAATATAACATTTTACAATGACGTTGCCATTGATTATTACGTTTCAAAATAATACTGATTTCAACGTTATAATCGGTGAATGACTGATATACCAGGTAAATTATTCGAACAGCCAAATAAGTAACAGTACTACAGTCTAATACCAGATCAACCAATTACGTAAAATAATTATTTGGAACAGACAATGATATTGCTAAGTAGAAGAACATGCTTTGCGAATTTCTTTTGGAAGAATATTTTTAAACACTTCTCTCTGCGTGGTGGCCTAGCATCTTTTTTTATAAGATTTAAAATTGAGCTAATTTTAAAAAGGTGAAAAATCGAATTCCAGCCTTTATAGCAGGAAATAAAATAATTTAATAAAATTAGCTTTAAATAAGGATAGAATTTTAGATTTGTATAAATGTACAGAGTATTTAGCGAGTTGTCATTCCAACAAGGTTTAGGTAAACATTCCATCTATTGACATAATACACTATGATTATTCCAGCATTTGGGTGGTTTATACACAATTTAAGTTTTTAATGCACGATTTTGTACAATTTGGGGTTTTTATTGCACAAAAATCTGGTTTCTAGTAATGACCTATATTTTATATTGGCTAATGATTTGTCTCATGAAAATAATACATAATGTAGATGCATACAGAAAGGCGTTTTTTGCCTGAGTAAACGAATGTAGTGGACGGAATCTGATGAAGTTAATACTAGACCCATTTTACACAAATCTCCAACATTCCTTTCTAATTCGGGCTAAATCAAAAAAGCCGCTTTCGAAATATATGCGTAACGGGAACAATTGATTTATGCATCCGTAAGCAAAAGTAGAGAACAGAATATAACAAAACCGAAACGAGCAAAAAACTAGTAACCATTTATCACGATCCCCGAAATCTTTACCTAAATCAGACTAACCGTTAGATCGATTTCAATACAGGCTGAGCAGAGATACGTGAGCAACTTCATTCCTTGGTGCCTAACATGTAAAATTTAAGGGAAAATATACGATTCTGAAGACTTTTCTTTATGAATACACTCACTTTTGAGTACTTAATGTTTCTCCGTTTTATTGGTCATTATCAAAATTAATTAAAAATATTTCACTGAGAAAACAATTGAAATATGTTTTAGAATAATTGGAAGAAAATTCCTTCATTAAAATTATGGGCTCTTTAGTCTATATTAAGAAAAAAACAAATTAGCTTCCTATAAATACTTTATGGACTTCAGTTTTTTTTTTTTTTTTTTTTTTTATTATAATTTATTTATTGGTATTTATAACTGTATAAAAATATATACAACAAGTAAATTTGCTGTTGGTGACATAGTGACATGATACAAACATGTGGAGAATCGACCATTGATTAACATTTCTAGAGGATAAGATCTCGAGGCCATCTTCTTTTCAGATGCCTAGGATGATTATTAGGTAGTGAAGGAGAAGCAACAAACAAGTGGATTTGGGTGGTTGTGAAGTTTATCATAAAAAGATTGGTATCTGGTTATAAATAGGCAACATAAGGGACATTGAGGTCCTGTTTGGTACAGGTGTTTGTATAAACTACCTGGATAACGGTTTAAGTCCCTTTTCCATCTTGTACACATTACACACGATGGGAAGGGTGCCAATGAGTTGACAGGTATCAGCACAGCTGTGGCTAAATCATATTTGTCATAGTGTTGTTAACGAAATTGTTAAAATCTCGATATATAGCAAACAAAATCAATGATACCGAAGAAGAGGCAGATGTGAAGAAGACTTATTACTTGATGCAGACAACAGTGATGATGCGGATTAATACATTTCGAATATATTTTTAGCAAAACCCTATGTAATCGTTTTATGATACGGTGTGCAATTTATTACAAATTAAAAAAGAATATTTATATTTATAGAGTTTTCAAAGATGTTTAGTTTGCATCTGTAAGTCGAATTACATATTTCGTCAACATAAAAAAATAACAGTACTCTTTCCAAAAATTGTAAATAGGTTATCTGTTTTGTTCATTGCATTCTATTTTTAAAAAATATTATTTAAAAAAATGTTTAATTTACAGTTGGGAAATACATATACATATAATATTTTATTATCAAAGATAGTTTTGTTAATATTCTGATTTTTTAAGCCAATTGTTTTGAAATAATAAATAATTATTGTTATTTTGTTTAGAAAAGTAATCCAACTCCTCTTTTTTTCTCAAATGAAAAATAGAGAGGAACTGTTTCAATTGGACTATTCAAAACTAATGTAAGTACCCATATCTTATTTATTTTATTTTGGATTGTTTAAAAAAAAAGAAATTAAAAACAATGAAATGTTCTTTTATATAAAAAATCATTATTTTTTAATATTTTCTTTTTAAAATCTAACCTCTTTGAACAACAAACTAAATTATATGACCTTCTGATGTGTTATGTACTCTGGGATTATCAGTTACTAGGCTAATACAGATTAATCCATTCTTCTATTATTTTACTCTAGACAGTAAATTACTGAAGTAATTTTTTTTATTTCGAAAATAACAGTTGTTAAAAAGTTTCTAGAAAGTGCAGGTAGCATCCATAAGCCGACATACTATCATTTTTATTTCATTTAGAAGATACTCTATCAGACGTTCATTTTCTAAATTTCTTTAGAAAAGAAATTAATCGTCACTAGATAAGTTCATTTTTTTGAAAACTGTGCCTTTTTTTGGGTCCGCCATTTTTGCCAGGAGCAAGATTTGACTGGCAGACTTTCACTTCTTCAATGACAATGCATTGAAAATTTTAAAAAGTGCTATCCATGTTTTCATTAGATAATTTAGATATTTTCACACGGGCTCTCGGACTAATATAATTTCAGTCCAGACATACATTTAAAAATAAAGACCAATCAAATATGAAGATAGTCTTTGATTGAACTGCAAACAAAATTGTTTCGAGATGAAATGATAAAATTTCGGTTAATATTATCTTAACAGTTGATGTCCAAGCTAATTAAAACACGAAATCAATTACGTTTTCTCTGATTTTATCTCAATAATAGATATTTGATTAGATTTACAAGTCAAATATCACATAAGGCAGAGAAATAATTCCGAATATCCTAATTATTATTCGATGGAGAGAGTCAGACATGTAAAGCTAACTGGAAACTATAAACCTATATGGATGTACAGTATAATCCTGTTTACAGTAGACTTAACAGGCCATTACTGGATACCTCTCTGCTCAGTTGGATTACTCTTGCCCAATGTATCCGTCAAACGCGAGCATAACTCATTAACTAATACGATGTACCAAACAGTACTAGCGGATTTAACACAACCAAGAGCAATACATATCAATATATATATTATTATGTTTAAATATTATAATTATTTATTTAGTCTTCATTATTTTTATTAAATATGAAGTATCAGTATTTTTTGCTCTCGATTTAATGTTCGATCCAATCGATTCGTCTGAACTCCGCCATACCTAAATACACATAACTTATCCGAAATCCCAGAGCAGGTGTGCACCGGAGGACATGCGAGATCAGCGTTAGGCGACTCCCCGCAGCGATGGTTCGTGCGATAAGACCCCACCGGGTATTCACAAAACACGGAAAGAGCTAAGTGAATACTTGTCACGAGAATTCAACTTTACACCCCAGCGGGTCACATTAGCCATATTATTAGCCTATACAGAGCTAACCCTCGAACGAGAACTGGATTAAATAAAAATGAGTGCAGGGTGAATTAAGATTTAACATAATAGCATTATTATCAACTCTCAAATTATGTAAAATAAATATAATGATATTTAAAATTACTATTCATAGGTTAAAATGGTTGTAATATAAGGTCAAATTAATTTTTCATTTAAATAATTAATAGATTAATACTAAACGACAGACAGATATTATTAGAGAGGGTGAGGCCGAGTGAGGAGGTGACATATCTTGGGGTGAG
>NW_027109769.1:153112-159429 GCF_000696795.3 Halyomorpha halys
ATCAGTAATAAAATGTATTAAGGAAGGATGAATTAGTGAAAAGTAACTAGTACAAGCTATGAAATGAGGGAAACACGAAAATTAAAGAAAATATGACTCGACTAATGAGTTAAACTAATCATACATTAAATAAATTGAATTTAAAAGCAGTTAATTAACTTAAAATTTTAAAGTAAATTAATTTTTACCTTGTTCTCAATATATCTAAGTATAAAAATACAATAAGGACTGAATGAGAAGTTTAATTATAGTTAATTTTTTATTTTAACATAAAAAAAAGATTTTGTATTATTCAATGAAAAAATATTAATCAATGAATTTGGATAATGATAATGTATTGATTCTTTCCATGTTGTAATGGCTTGCAAAAAGGGTAAAAAGCTAAAAACGATGTTGAGTGAAAGAACTGCATAAATAGATAAACATGAAGTTCCGCGAAGTAGAAAAGGGTTGTTGACTATTTGTAGTAATTAATTTACATAATTTTATTTAATATTAATTTGTTTAATAGTTTATATATATTAAAAAATTACCTGAAAAACCATAGGGTTTGAAATTTTTTTAAAATTTAGTTCATTAAAAAATAATAAAAGATAAAGAATCATTGGAAATCGGTTCATTTAAAATAATCAAGCTTCCTATCTCTAGCTAGAAATAAATAATCTATAACAGAGATTTGAATCGTATAAAAACCAAAATATTTCTATCGAATAAACAGATTATCTTTTATCTTCTGCAGTTTAATTTTCCATATCAAACTTGAAATGAATTCTAATAGTAGATTAAATTACATGACAATGATAAGTTGTCAATTTTATTATAAATTCTATCAGCGAAATTAGAATTTCAACAATGTGGTTTGATCAAATTCTGCTTTTCGTGTCAGAGTCGTGAGGTGGCGAAATGTACTTTTTTATTCACGGCAGTTTTGATACAGCTGTTAAAAATAAAATGGGACCATAATAAAAAAAAAAAAAACATTAACAAATATAAAAACCTATGAAAAAGAACAATAAACAAAGTATTCTTAGTAAAATGATAACTAGGTTTTGGGAAATGGTTTGGAAAATTGAGGTATAAAGTGATTGGTGAGATTGAACTGACAAGCCATTGAATACAACGATAAAATAACTTCCCCTTTGCCGCCTTATTCATGAAGCAATAGATTTTTTTTTTTTTTTCAATTTTACCATGTTCAAGCATAAATATTTGCTGTTATTTTTAGACTGTGAAACTGTCACTGACTTTAAAAACATTTTTTGTAAACTTAATATATGTTAGAAATTAAAAAAAAACTTTATAAAGAGAAAAAAAAACCTTTAAAAATAATTAATTCAATACTTTAAAAGAACAGTTGACTTTACACAATTGAATAGCTTATATATTGCAACATATGTTTTAATTTTACAACGTTGAGATACTACAACATAAATAGTATAGTTCTCCATTTTGCTTCTGAAATATCTTTTCAAAAGAACTTTTTCCAGATTTTGGTAAGAACGTGTTGGAAAGAGAGTTCCGATAAAGGATTTGCGTCAGACACCTTCATTTTACTCAAATGCTACGAACTTCAGTTCCACAAATAAGTAAATACTTGAAAATTATTTAAAAAATTTTATCTTAAAAATAAAACAAATTGTCAAATTAGTAACAAAAAAGTTTCCTCCTGAGAAGAGTAAAAAGATTCTTTTTTATTAATTGAATGTATCTTAAATTAAAAGTTTATATAATTTATCAGAAATTGACAGTTTGTAATTTCTTAAAAATAAACTAGAAGTACATTTTTTTAAAATAATTATTTTTTGTAAACAAAATTCAGTTTTATAGAAGTTAAAAATCACATTTTTTTTTATCTGAATTTTTTAATATCTATTATCTATTGAAAACTTTAATTAGAACTCTGCAACGAACATTGTATTTCTGATATAAAATAAAAAATTAATTGATCTAAAGAATGTAAATTACCATATTTCGGTTCGCCAACAAAGAAAATAGGTTTTAAAGTATGGAAATTAGGAGAATAATTCAAGTATTTTTCCAATGAAAGATTGTATATTTTGAATCTGAACCAGCGGTGTTGGCAAGAAGGACCAAGGGTGCGTGTTTAATGTGAAAATTGTGTGCATAGAACATCGATTTTTCGAAAAATAATAGAGGCAATTGGAGCACTCCTGAATCCCTACTTGTGATGCTGTCATAATGATTTTTTTTAAACTAAATTTATTGACATTTGATAGAATGCTCCTCAATGTTTAGCATATTTTATAAATTTATGAACATAATTTTTAATAGTTGAATAGATAATTAAAATTCTCATAATTAATTAAATAAAAAAAAGGATAAAAGAATTTCCTCTGACTTAATAGTTAGAGTTAGAAAGTTCCAAACGAGCACGGAGTGGATAAAAATAAACAATGTAATAACTATCGTAACAGAGAGACAAATAGGCAGTTAGGCGTATAGAGAAATAACATCATACGTGCGGCTTTGTTTTCCAATTAGGTCTGTGAAGTAATTGAGCCATCTTTACTGAACCTACGTGTTTCACCGTATCTGCCCTCCAGCTGTTTATTGAAACTCTTAAGGCTCTCTGTTTATGAAAAACATCTCAGCAAATAGTGCTGTCTAATGCAAGCTACGAAGCTTTTAGACTCTGAACCTCAGTGAAGTATAAGGTTCATTAGTTACTGCAAAATAAAAAAATTATCATCCCATTAAACAATACTTTTTAGTAAAAGTAAGTAAAATATTTTTTTAAATGACTATTTAAGTAGCTTTCGGTGCATTCAGGGAGACAAGAATATAATACAGTTTTGATGTACAGGATCATTTTCAACCTTAAATCAAATTACCTTATTTCAGATAGTGAGTCAATAATTATCATCATGGGGTGCGGTGGGCGCATTACTCAGCCTACTTAAAACTCCAATTTTCGTATTTCTTGGTAGGCTTGTGTTGAAGTTATTCCTATTTATGTGATTTCCCCCCTCCCCCCCAAAAAAAAAAATAATAAAATCTAGATGGCAAAAATTGCATACAAAAAATTCTTATTTTCTGTTCCAATAAAAAAAATTATAAATGTATTTCTCGAGGTGGGAATAATGACTAACATTTTTTTCAGCCGTTAGGTTTGATCATATGGGAATTATCAGACGGTCTCGGATTTTACCACTTGAATCTGTATTTTCCTTCAGTCATTGTTTTGTCTGGACCTTCCTCAAATTTTAAGCTATGAATTAATTAGATCCACGTCTAGGTTTTAAGTGTTCCAAATCAGAAGGGGGTTTAGTTAGAGAGAAGGTGATATTCAGAGAAAATAATATATTAAAATAAAGTGAAATAACTGGTGGAACGGGAAGGCCGAAAAGAATACAATAATGTTAGTTAGGTAATTAAAAATTTAGATATGAGGGAAAAATTGGTCTATTGGTGAGATGTGAATATGATGTGGTGGTGTCGCCATTTGTTCTTACAATCAGAAAAGTTCTTACATGTGTTACTGGATATTTGCTGTCTGTCCCGTATGTCATGCCCCACATCTCACCTGATGGATGGTGTGCCACTGGTGCTCAACGGATACAGGTGGCCATTGAAGCCTCTGTAGTGCGCCGTTTACCACGCTCGGTACTGACGTCTTAGCCAGACATCACTCACTTAGTTGGCCGTTGTACCAAAAAGAATAAAAATCGCTTGCTGGACCATCAACAGCAGGCCACCACTCCGGTGTTCACCATCTTGGCGTCTAATTCTTCGCTTGCCCCCTAGGTGGTGCAGGGATACATGGATATCATAGTGGCATATGGCGTCCTTATGAATATACATTCCAGCCTTATAATAACTAAAAGAATGATACTCCCGTGGACTGAAAAGTCATTCATAAAATTTGTTATATTCTTCTATTGGTTATTTTGTATTTCTATGCTCACAATGAGAACTGGTTATTTTTTTCAAATAAAAGGTACATTGGAAAATGATTTTTTGAAAATTGGGCATTTAAGATCAGTCAGACTATTTCAATTCAAAGCAATTGATTGATTGTCTATTCAAATTTAGAAAAAAATCTATTTTAATTTTACATTGCAATAAATTTATTTATTTCGGAAAACTTTAATTAATAAGTTTAAGTTTTGAAAAAAAGTTTTAGTTTAAAAAGAAGACATTTAAATTTATTAATCATTAATTAAGAGATATATCGACCATAATCTGTAAAAATGGCAAATAAACAAACTGAGTACTTTAGTTTTTTTTTCTAAAAAAAATATCAGGATTATTCCGAATTCTCAAAAATACAAACGTATTCCAATTTTTTTTTTTTTACCCAAAACAATGTTCCAAACCAGATGAGGTACAAAAAATAATATTCAGAAAATTGTTCACACATGCCGCTTACATAAATGAAAAAAATTATATAGGATCATTTCTAAAAACAAAAACATCAATAAATGATGGGAATTGGAAATAGGAAAAGGGAGATGTTTTAATCTAAATGAAAATTAAGGAGATATTGAACGAGTCGAAATCCTGAGAATAAAAAAGTGATTGATGACACTGGTGAAATACAGTTCGCCCTTCTACTTTCCAATATCCCAGAATACTCCTCATCAGATTGTTCAACAGAAGTTTAAATATTTTATTAATCAAGATCTAAAAATGGATGCCAATAAGATTATGTATACCAACATAATAATTCTGTGTCTTTGTATATATCGTGGAGAGTAGTTATTATATTTCAACACATGCATAAAATAATAAAAATAAAATAAAACTTGAATGTAATGTGCAAAGCTATTTTTTTACCAAACACGACAAACTGATTCTGATTTTTCTGTTAATTTCCTGATTTTAATTTGTGACATTCGAAATAAACGTAAAACCCGTACAAGAAAAAATATAGTTTTATTTAAATAGAATTTATTCCAAATAAATTGTATACTCAATGACGTGTTATTTGTGTTTCAAATAAAGAACTTTAAGGACGATTAAAACATTCGTTTACAAATGTACAAACTAAGTATACAGCAAAGTGAACTTTGAACTATGAATTAAGAAAGAATTTAACAAGCTTATCGAGACAATATGGACTATTATGATATAACAATACATTATTATAATAATGTTCGTCCGAAGAGATTATTGTACAAGATAACAGGACAACACTTATAAATATGTTTCGGCCAATCACCTGTGGTGGAAAAATTACTCATGAAATGAGATTATGAAAAAACGAAAGAAATTGTGGCTTGTTAACTGCTAAATTAATTCGTTAAAAACAAAATGTACACATCCTTAGCTCACAAAATGTTTAAAATTCAAAGGAAAACGTCTAGGGTTGGTGATAATCAATAGCTGTGACTATCGATAGTTTCAATAATATCGACTGATAACTATCAACGGTACCTATACTTTCGATAATAAATTAGTACTATCGGCACAAATCGTACAAGCTAAGGTTCATTTTACTTTTCATAAAATTATACAAAGCCTATACATAGTTAATAATTTATTATTGTTATTAATAAATTGTGAATAAGCATTGAAAACTACACACTCGTACATATTAGTTATTAATGAGGCAAGGCGAGATTAAGAACAATATAGACATTGAAAAAAAAAATAAAATGCAGCTTGAAAAGTGGAGTAGATTTTCTAGAGCTTTAAAAAAACAAAATCACTGATAAATTGACAAATTCCAACTTCTATATAAATATCACGGATTCACAATTGGAATGGTATTTTGTTTAAGAAGCTTTCATAAGTAAAATCTGTTATAGATTGGTCTAGATATAGAAATCGGTCTGATTATCATAGTGTATAATAATTTTTTTATTGTGAATGGGAAGTAGGGGTGGCGGTAGCAGCGTGGTAACGCCCATGAGTTCTGCCAACCCAAAGGTTGCGAGTTCGAGTCCCCGGCCCCATCCTGGATTTTTTCAAGCATATAATTATACAATACTCACTCACAGCCTCTCCCCAGGAATTTTTGAGGCTTGTTAGCCAATGGGTGGCACTCACAAAAATAGGCGTGGGAGTGACGAACCCTCCCTATGAAATCAACGTCATGAAACGCGCGATGTATATCCTAACTGCCTCGCGCGAGGCCTTAGACCTCCACGATCTGTCACGCCAATAATAATAATAATTTCTTGTAGTAAATGGGAAGTTTAGAGCGTTTGTCAAGTAGGTGTTGTAGCAATTGAAATCTACTAGCAGTTTCTTGTCGTTTCAGTCTGGTATGTGGATTCCAAATAAGTCTCTTGTCAAGATAGAGTAAAGTATCGAATCGGTTCAACAGGCGTTAGTGGAGTATTTAGAAAGGT
>NW_027109769.1:159719-169800 GCF_000696795.3 Halyomorpha halys
GTAATACACAAAATAGCCGAATCTTCATTTCAATTTGTTTATTACTAAAATTTATTCGATCGAATTAGGTACAAAATTTCTGAGATAAGAAACGAAAAATCTAGATATGAGGATACCAACCCAAATAAAACATTGGACGAGAGTCACACAATTACTTCCCCACTTTACTACACAATAAGACTTCGGGTAGTGATTTAGTGACGTTATTTCACCTCCAACCAATCCTACACCCAACTCCCACCCCATCCTCCTATTATTTTCAACCTTTCGTCGTAGTTTTCAAAGCTGGGGGTAGAATAAAAAAAAAAGGAAAGAAAAGTACATTAACTTTGTCGGAAGTGGTAATGGCGAGAAAATGATGTTACCACAAGCACTTCAGAGTCACGGCTATTCATTATTCCTAAATTTAAGGACCATCTCCGATTTTTTCTTGTAGTTTGTAGATTTTAGCTGAACTTGAGCGACTTTTATTAGAAGATAAACAGCGATCTGTCTTGTCTTACCATTTTTTTTTTTATATCACGTGCATGAGATGGAAAAGAGGTAAGGATGATGGATGACGAGAACATGAAACATACAACGATGAAATTATTCATAACATTTCCCCCTTCCTTTGTAAATGATAAATTATGAAATGAAATGAAAAATATACACTGTTAAAAGCATCGAAAATCAAATGGGGAGAAATTAAAAGCAAATATTCTAAATGGGTTTTGAAATGAACACATCCGGCTTTCGTTTCCGAACAGATGTAAGTTCACAAAGACATCAACATTAATTAAACTTTATAAATTACATTAATTTTATTTTTTTAAGTAATAGCAAAAGTAAATCATTACATCTTATAGAAAGAAGTCTATAAAATACTATTGTATATAAGTATACGAAAAGTATTAGATTTTTAAGTTTTTCTTTACGTCTAATAGTAATCTGCATAAAATTTATACATATAAAAGAGAATGGTTTGAATGTTTGTCACAATAAACTTTTAAAATACTGAAATGATTTTCAAGCTTTTTTTGTGTGTGTCCTGTGTCGCCATGGGAAGGTTTAAAGCAACTGAAATCCCTACTTCTCCAGTAAAAAAGTTATTAACAATTCAATTCAAAATTTTTGCCGTATGGTAGCTCAGAAAGTGATTTTTTTTTTCACGGTAAGTATACCAATTGAGTATCGAATCGGTTCAACATGCGTTAGTGGAGTATTTAGAAAGGTTATGATTTACTTTAAAGGTTCTATTAGAGAGGTAGGAGCGGATAAAAAGAAAATAGGGGGAAGGAATTGACGAAGTTTATAGAGCAGACCATTAAAAAATTTAAGTAACAAAAATATATTGTAGTCTACAAATAAATTTATGTTGTTAGTAGATATATATACTTACAAATTCAGAAAACAACAGACGGCCTTGGATATACGGACAGTCATACAAAGTATTTGACCCCGGCATGGAAAGGACATAATATTGCTTCATGGAATGTTAGAGGGTTAAATCAACCAGGTTCAAGCAAGAGATTAGAGAATGAGCTTGATAAATATAAAGTTGAGGTAGCTGCACTACGCTACTCGCTACTAGGAGATACGTTGGAGAAATGTGACAACGATAGAATTAGAAAATTATCTGCTCATTAACAGTGGACACGATGCAAATGCATGTGGGACAGGCTTCATGATAAGAAAGTCTATTAAGCACACAATAATACAGTATAAACTGATCAGTGAAAGAATTTGTACTGTACGACTTAAATAAATGTTTTTCAAAATAACGATTATATGACAGGGAAGAGGAGGAGAAGGATATTTTCTATGAAACATTGGAAAGAGAGTATGACCCAATCCCAAGGCACGATGTAAAAATTATCATAGGCGACTTGAATGCTAAGATAAGTAAAAAAGTGGCATTCAGAACTACTATAGGCAGAGAGAGTAAACATGACTACTCAAATGATAATGACCATCGCATAACTAACTTTGCAATGGAAAAGGGGCTGGTCATTAGTAGCACTAAATTCCTACATAAAGAAATACATAAAGAGACATGAATCTCGCCGGATGGCCGACCAGAAACCAAATGGATCATGTTCTCATAGAGGTTAGACATGCATCAGATATCACAAATGTAAGGTCGTTTAGAGGAGCGGACTGTGACACGGATCACCACATGGCAAAAGTCTTGTATCGAAAAAAGCTGGCTATGAGAAGGTGCACTACATTGGATAGAGTACATACCTACAACTCAGAAAAGCTGCTCGAGAGTGAAGTAACAGAAGGATTTAAAAATAAAATAAGGGAACGACTGAGAGAAAATGACATTGTACATAACACAACTATAAATGACAGATGGAAAAAACTAAAAAAATGTTGTGATAGAAAGTGCAAGCAATGTACTAGGGAAGAAAGAACCAGCTCCCAGAAACGAATGGTTTGAGAAAGAGTGTAGGTTAGCTCTGGAAGAAAGAAATAAGGCGAGATTAAACATACTAAAAAGAAAGACCAGAGGAAGTGTACGGGAATTTATGACAGGAGAGAAGCCAAAACCACACCTATAAATATATATACTGGCAGTGCTTCTACATAAAAGAGTGTCCGATTTCACGGAAAATATTATAGGAGAATATCAGGGAGGGTTCCGGCCCGGTAGATCGACAGTTGGCCAGATATTCACCCTAGGCAGGCAATGGAAAAATGCTATGAGTATAATATAGACTTACATCTGCTATTCGTGGACATTAAACAAGCTTATGATAGTGTGGACAGAAAAGAACTTTTAAAAGTCATGGTAAAGGTAGTCATTCCGAAAAAAACTAGTCAGGCTGGTAAAATGACACTAATGAACACTACCTGCCGAGTTAAGCTTGGAAATTCGCTGTTCCTGAAATTTTCTGTGGAGAATGGCTTGAGACAGGGGGATCCTCTTGCTCCTCTTCTATTTAATATAGCATTAGAAGTGGCTATTCGTTCAATCAGAACTAATCCAGCAGGGACCATTTAAAATAGACAGTCTTAACATTTAGCATATGCAGATGATGTAGTCATTGCCGCAAGAATCCGAGCAGCATTAAAAGGAACATTCCAAGAATTCGAAGAAGCAGCGTATGAATTGGGCTTTAGGGTGAATGAAGACAAGACAGTGTACATGAAAAGCTCAAGAGAGGATAAGGAAGAGAATAGTAAAGTGACGTTCAGAGACCACAGTTTCAGATCTGTAAACCAGTTTAAGTACCTGGGAAGCCTGGTTACAGATGATAACAATGTAGAGAGCGAAATAGAGGCCAGGATAGCAGCAGGAAATAAATGTTATTTCTCACTGCAGAAAATAATGAATTTTAGAGCTCTCTCTAAAAGGATGAGAGTGGTCATTTACAAAACCATCGTAAGGCCAGTAGTGATCTATGGGGGAGAAATATGGCCCTTGACAAGAGAAGCAGAACAGATGCTCAACGGTTAATGGACGGCATCAAGGTTAAACCGTTGAAGACGGATGCCATCGTCATGTCCTTCCAGAAGGACAAGAAAAGCAAACTACTCCAGCAGTTCGTTGTGGATGGTGATGGTCGGAAACTCTCTAATAGCATCCTCTACCTCGGCGTGACTCTTGACAGGCACCTCACCTTCTCTAATCACGCCAGGAAGAGGCTTAAGCTAGCCCTACAGAGTCGTATAGACCTACAGAAGTCGTATAGACTCTATCACCTGCTTACCTCACAGCAGATCTCACTCCGCCTCAAGCTGCAGATCTACAAGGCCGTTATACGTCCGACTCGTCTCCATGGCGCACCACTCATGCGGCACCTCTTCCGGACCACGTTAACCAAACTGCAGAGCTTCCAGAATTCCCTCCTTCGGCGAATAGTCAGAGGAACCGCACTCCAAAGGGCCAGGAATAGTGTTATCAGAGAGGAGCTCCAACTCCCTTCTGTGCCGGAATTCATAGGCCGTAGGCACATCAAATTCTTTGATGGGCTGAAAGCCTGTGCCAATCCCCTATTCCGAGATATAACCCCTCCCCCAAGACCTGGGAGGTGGCAAAGCACGGTCCCCTTGGTCGACGTCCTCGCCGAGGGAAGGACTTTCTGGCTCTGCAGCCTGAAGTCACCCACACCTCAACACTACCAGCCGGAATGGCCCCTCCTTGTTCCTCCCATTCCTTGTTAGCCCCTGGCAGTGCAGCCAATCATGTAAAAACCGCCTTCAGCGGACCAAGCCTGTACCATCTTATAATGCCGTAAGGCAAACAAAGATAAATTTGTATTAGTGTATATATAATCCTTAGTTTTAAGTAGTATATATAATTGTATATGTTTAAATAAATAAAATAGGAGGTAAGAAAAAAAAAGAAAAAAAAGTTGATTAACTCCTTTATCCCTTACGAGCAGACCGGCTTTCAGGCACACATGAGCACGGAACACCATCTGATGAAGCTCCAGCATGAAGTGAACTCCAGCTTCAATAGGAACCATGCTACAGCTATGATATCCATCGATTGTACAAAGGCATTCGATTCAGTGTCTCACGGCATTTTATGTCGTAAGCTCATAGACATCGAATGCCCAGAGCAACTATACGGTGTGATTGCATCGTTCCTGGACAACAGAACCATATCTGTGCGGGTTAGAGATGAGTTTTCCCGTTCCATCCCACTGACATGCGGAGTGCCACAGGCAGCAGTCCTATCGCCAGTGCTGTTTTCCATCTATACAGCTGATGTTGTTGGTGAAAACTACAGAAAGGCTACAGTTGCCGCCTATGCCGACGACATCGCCATCTACAGCAGCAGTATGAACCCAAAACATGCACTAGAGCGCACCGGAGCAGTCTGTAAGGAAATTGTCCGACGACTGGGCAGTCTCATCAACCCGCTCTTCAGAGATATCGCCCCTCCTCCAAGACATGGGAGGTGGCAAAGCACTGTCCCCTTAGTAGACGTCCTCGCCGAGGGAAGGACTTCGGGCTCTGCAGCTTGACGTCATCACACCACCACCACCACCAGCCGGAATGGTCCCTCTCCATTCTTTGTAAGCCTCCAGCTATAGAGCCACAAAATGTAAAACCGCCTTCAGCGGACTATGTTTTTGCTAATCTTATAATGCCGTAAGGCAAAACAAGAGAAATTGTAAAATGTATTTATACTATTATTGTACATATAAATCCGTATTGTATACATATTTTTTGAATAAAAGAGGTTTAGAAAATAAAAAAAGTTGAATTAAGCACCGGCGACCAAGTACCTCCTTCATGAAGCCGACTGGAAGGGGTTCAAGTCCTGTGTTGAGATGGCCCTCCCACGGGTTACACCACTGCTGACGTCTGAAACTGTAGACGAGGCTGTAGAGGTCATCACTTCCACCATACAGGATGCAGCTGACTTAAATATCCCCAAGTTTGCACCGCAACCCAACGCCATTAGGAACCCGACGCAGCACATTCTCGCCCTGATAGGTCAGCGTAACAATCTCCGCAACATCTTTAATAGGACGAGGGACTCTAGTTTAAAACCTGCCATCAACGCAATGACACGGCAGATTGCCAGCCTCATGCGATATTGGAAAACGTCATTATGGCATGACCAGTTGCGAAGGACGCACGATGATCATCGCCAGTTTTGAAAGCTTGTGCGGACCTTCGTCAACAAGAGGCAGAGTGTGCATCTCACATCGGGTGATGACCTGTTGACGGCTGAGGAACAGGCGGATATTCTCGCTGCCAGCTATGCCGGTAGGGATGCTGAGAGGACGAATAGTGCTCCATCACCACCACCAAGCTCATCACCATCTCCTAATGAGAAGACAATCTTCTCTACCTTCAACCAGCTTGAGTCGACGCTGCGACTTACCAAGGGAAACAGGGCATCTGGAGAGGACGGTATTCCTTATGTGCTGCTTCGAATGTTGCCGAGGAGGGGTAAGGCATTCCTCCTTAACGTCTACAACGCATGCATGAGGATTTCCTACTTCCCGACCATCTGGAAGAGAGCCATCGTCGTTCCTCTACTCAAGCCTGGTAAGAAGGGTGATGTGACTGAGCACTATCGCCCCATCAGCCTCCTCTCGCATATGAGCAAAATCCTCGAGAGGCTCATCCATCAACATCTGATGAAGCACTGCACAGAAGAAGCAGTAATTCCGCCTGAGCAAGCTGCAATCACATACTCTGGGTCACATGCATATGACCAGGGCAACAGCGTTTATATCTCTTGATTGTAGTCAGGCCTTCGAATGTGTCTCCCATCCACATCTCATCCTCCGACTGGAAGACTTCAAGTTTCCCGCCACTTTGTGCCGACTGAACTGAAGGTCTATCGTCGTACGGGTAGGCGGGAGCTTTTCGACTCCTGTTCCTACCACCTGTGGAGTGCCCCAGGGTTCAGTGCTGGGACCAATACTATTCGTGCTTTTTACAGCCCCGGTAGTATCGATCCAGCACCCAAAGGCAGTGGTTGCTGCCTATGCGGATAACATAGGCATCTATGCCTCCAGCATGAATGCTCCAACTGCGCTGTCACATGCACAACAAGCGGCTAACACCATCGCTGCGGAACTCAAGCGGATTGGAATTAGAGTGAATCCCGCCAAGACAGACGCTATCGTGATGTCATACCAAAAAGGTAAGAAACGACTGCCTACTCATTTCAGAGGTCGACCAACGGATATCCACCTCCCTGCTCTATCTGGGGGTCACTATCGATCGTCATCTCACATTCTCAAGCTCTGTTCGTGAGAGACTGAATCTGGCCCATCAAAAGAGTTATCGACTCTATCATCTGATAAAATCTCCACAGCTCTCGCTCAGGCTCAAGCTCCAGATATATAAAGCTGTCATAAGACCGACGTTGCATTAAGGTGCGCCTCTGCTCAAGCACATGTACAAGACCACGCTCAACAGACTGCAGAGCTTCCAGAACTCTGTCCTATGTCTTTAAAAAAATGTAAGAGGACCAACGTTACAGAGGGCCAGAAACACTGTTATCCATGATGAACTCCAGCTGCCCTCTGAGCCGGAGTACATTGGCCGGAGACACATCAAATGTTTTGATGGGTTGAAGGGCTGGACCAACCCCCTGTTTCGGGAAATTGCCCCTCCACCACCACCTGGGAGATGGCAAGGAGATATCCCCTTGGTAAATGTTCTTACCGTGGGAAGAGGTTTGGGCTCTGCGACCTAAATCTAATATCACCACCTCCAGCAAAGCGGACCCTCCCCGCTCAACATAGTATCAATGCGCACTTGGCGCCGACGACTCTGCACATACAGTGTACAAGTTAAATAAACCTTAAAATACCTATGGTAGAAAAAGGATACCAACTTCTACTAACATAGTCCATGTACCCTAATTTCCTTTTCCTAATTAATGTAGGGTACGAAAAAAAAAAAAAAAAAAAGTTGAATTAAGCCTCTCCCAGGTCTAGGCATAGCACTGGTGACTTACACTCTACCTGAGATAGACAAGTTCATTGTCAATCTATTCTCACAAGAGTTGATTTTTAGTGTGCTTACTCATGACAATGCCCTATCACCTCTCCTCTCCTTCACTCCAGCAATCTTAGTCCGTCCGCTTCATCTCGACAATTAAGATTATCCAATTATCATCATATATTATCCGGCAATTAACATAATCCAAAGCGGTTATATTGGTCCGTCCGCTGCAATTCGGTAACCAGTGTAATTTCACGTCTCTCCCTGACTCTAGTCCGTCCGCTTCATCTCGGCAACAAGAACTGTTACTCTACCTCAGAATCTCTTACCTAACCTCCTCTACCTGAGTCAGTGTCCAGGGCTCATCCACTGGCTAGGCCCTTCCTTTCTTACCTATTATTGAATACGCCTTGTCGAGGGCCTTCTGTAAAGTGGATATCAGCCTGGAGAAACCGCCTAGGACCAGACAACCCCGACAAACTCAGTGTTTATGTTATGTAGAGACATGGCTAACAGATAATTTCGTACTCCCATCATGGTTACACGATTACACCCCATATAATAGTACTCTATCCACTCTGCAAAAGTTATTTCAATTATAGTTTGTACCACATCCTCCTACATTGTTCCACCTTTAAAGAAAATAGACAATACATCTTAAAGCAACCCATATCCGTATCTTGCGACTTACAAAACATTGAAAATATATTGAACATTGAAAGTGAAGCCAAATTGAACAGACTATATATTTACATTGTAACAGTATGTAAAAAGTTTAATTTTGTAAGTGACAAAAATTCTATTATGTAAATAGTTTTCAAAGCCAATTAATATCTTCATTTAAATCACGCTTTCCTTTATTTAAAAGAATTCTCATTATTCTAAGTTAAATATAATGGAGCAATGAATATTATGTTAATAGTTGTGTATTATCCAGTCTGTTTCTGTTTTATTTTTGTTTATTGTACTGTTATAGAGAACTTGTTTTATCTTTGTTCATTGTTTTTGTAATGAAGCTGGTTTTGTTTTATAATTGTATACTGTGTTATGAATTTGTACAAGACTTTGTCTTTCACAAATAAATTAAAATATAATCTATATACCAATTGATTTGTCTCTTTCTAAAGGATAAAAAAAAATATTACTGATTTCATAAATGATTTTATATTCACAACAATATATAAAAACCTAATAAGGGATCTAGTAGGTAGATTTTAGGAAAAATCAAATCATGTTCTCTTTTAGTGTTGTCTCAAACCGCTAAATACTATTTTTCAAAGAAATAAAAATTAGAAATATTAATACTTATTTATTGTGAAGATGTTTTTTTCTTCCAATCCACCGTTCATAACTCACCAGCGTTTTATTTAAATCCTGTTTTCTTACAACCGTTGGAGAACTGAATGTATTTTTTTCATTCTTAAATAATGTTGTTTGAATGATGATTAAATTCTCAGCAAATCAATAAATGTTGAACTTTTCAATCATATTTTTGGAAATCTGGAATTTTTTCAAATTCTATTAAAAATTTATTTACTTTTTATCATAACTTAAAGCCTATGTATTCCCGACCACTCTTGAATCACATTTGAGAGACCACGTATCGCCTTTTAGATCTTTATTGAACCAATGTTATCGATGAGACAACAAACATTTTTATTATAACAATTTAAGGAGAACCGGTATTTAAAGTGAGTAGACACACAAGATATTTTAATTTTTGCTTATTCACTGGCGCAGTGAAACATATTAATGAGGACTACTTCATTTACGACATTGTTCACCAAGTCTGACCATTCAAGTGTCCGACGAATAAAATTTTGAGCTGTTGACATTGTTTGTACATATGGCAATTTGAATTACCAAAAACATTGTACATTCAAAAGAAATTTATAATGTCAATCCATAATAATAATGTATTTATAAATGTATAATTTTAAATATGTACAACAATTGATATCAAACTTTCATTGATTAATTCATGTAATGTATTGTCGGGTTTATTAGTTTCATATAAAACTACCTAAACAAATGAAGCTATTTTAATAATTTTAAATATAGTTAAATGTCATGAAACAGATAATTAGTATCGCAGTAGTTAGCGCTGTTTAATTAATTAATAATTGGGGCTATTTCTTATATTTTCATCACTTGTCCTCAAGAACTCTTATCTTCTTCTACAACCAAAAACTTTAAGATATTGTTTAGGAACAAGTAGCTGTTGGTGAAATTAGAGATATTACAAACAAAAATAGTTTTCTCATACTTTCTTGTTTCTTCTTGTAACAGTTTCTATTAGTTTTCTGGATTAGAGCTGTATACCTTCTACCTTATAATCCTGGTACTCTCTTATTTATTTATTTTTTTAACATTAGTAATATTAAGAAATTCTTTTTACCTTGAACTATCAAACATTTTCTATGAAATAATATTAAATAAAATGACAATAACACAGCAAAACATCAAAATAAAAAAAAAAAATGGTAGAAAAATAAATCATGTGAAAAAAACAAACTTGTACTTGTGTTTGTGTGTGTGTGTGTGTGTGTGTTTTTGTTTTTGTTTTTTTACGAGGGCCGGTGGAAATCTTCAAAAGACACGGGACCGCCGCTAGGCATTACTTCATGGAGGGAAATGGCTGAGTGCCGCCTCGCATTCTTCGCATGGTTTT
>NW_027109769.1:171765-174966 GCF_000696795.3 Halyomorpha halys
CATAGCTGCATCACAAGCTCCAGATATAAAAGAGGTTAGTGTACGCGCCTTTTCCTCTGCTGACCCTCTTAATTCACACTCGTCCTCTATCCACACGTGTATGGTATACACACGTGTGTGTGTTTGTGTGTGTGTTATAAAATTGTAACCATAATGTACTAATGCTTCTAATTAATTATTTTCTTATACAAATTGTACTTATAAACATTTCTCAAATCTTATTTCTTTCTTTATCATATTCAATCATTTGTAATCATTTCTATATTATTTTATTTATTACATATTGTATACTTTGTTCTATACTAAATTGTAGTATTTTTTTCTTTGTTTCTTTCTAAATTTTTCATTTCGATCATTGTATAGTAGTAGTCCAGCGTAGAAATTATTTAATTACCCATTTTATATTTTTCCATGTTTATACTACCAAGTACAAAAATGTACAAGGAAAATTCTAATCTTACAAAAATCCATAGAAGATTAAAATTACAGAACTTTGAATAGCGTACCCATTTTAACCTTAAACAAAATATCTCACTGTATGAAACGGTAGGATAAGTCTATATTCAAGATGGAATAATCTAAAAAAATTAATTACGATCCGACCACTTTCCTAGTAAGTTAAACTAACATTTACTATTAGCTTATGAACATTTTTTTTTTGGTGAAACGCGTACCTACTATGAGAATATAACAAATTGCAACGGAGGATAGAATCCCATTACCATAATGGATTACGAAAGGCCCATTGATAAAGGAGACGAACAAACCATATTAGTCTATAACTACCACTGTAAGAAGCAGGCAGGCGTAGAGCAAACACATAAAATGATAATGAAGAATCAAATAAAGGATGGAGAGTACAGGCGATTTAGTCCCTCGGGAGGGATAGATAGGGCTCTGAGGAGGAATCTGCATAATTGGATCGGAGGCAGGGAGTGCGCTGGTATGCAAGGATGCGCCCTTTATTAATACCCGCTTTCGGAGCTAACATTCGGAATCGTAGAAAATGAATTGCGGTGTAACTTTTCCAACAGCTGGACAGGGGAAGTTATGCGTGCTGTGTGCGGCAAGAAATTTTCGGCATTTAATGCCCCAATAAAGAGGTAAAATTAGGTGGAAATAACTGGAATTTTCAGTTCATATGTTAATAATAAAATATATTTTCCCAAGAATCATTGACATATAGATATTTCCTATAAAATATTAAAAAGTAATATAAAAATAAACTGCCATAGAACTTTTGGTAAAAAAAAAAAATCTCTGTAAATCTTTTTTTTTTAATTTTGAAATTTTATTCAAAATAACTATCAGCATATCAATAGACAATTCGATACTCGAACAACTTTCACATTCTACATGTGACTTTGATAAGCAATTGGATCATTCATCATAAAAATGGAAAAAAACAAAACAAATGAAACAACAGCGTTTGGCTTTCTCCTTTTCGAATTCCCTTTCTCACCATGTCCACGTTTTTCTCAGTGCTATCCCGTTACCAACGATCTCCCCTCCGTCAATCACCATGTTTCTATAATCGCGTCCAACAGAATTTCGACTGGAGCGAATCCCGTTACCGTATGCACGGAGTAGTTATAGGCTGCTATAGTTCTTATCATAGCTTCGTCAGGCTATTCCCGATTATCTCCTGAATCGTTTTCCGCAAATTCCACCAGAGATATTTCCGTCGCAGGGCTTGGTAGGTCTCATTCAAGCCTCTGTGAGTGGTCTTCCCATGGTGGTATGCCAAGGTGACCTACCTCTGTTGATCTCTATCCTGAACGGTTTTCACCATTATTAGGCAACGAACGAAGTTTCGATCCATTCCGATTTTCTCCAATCTCCAGAGGCGTTTTATCTTCTCCCAAACCACTCCATTCCCGACGTATAGATGGCATGTACGCCCCGGTTTGGATGCATCTTTCAGCGCTCGGCAGATCTCATCATTCCTGGTCCCGGTGCCGACCATATAGTGGTGATCGAGGTCTTCCCATATTTAGCGAAGTTCATTTTCATGGATCTGGAAGTTCTTGTCTTCCAAATTATTTGTTGTGATTTATCGTTCACCACCTCCTCTAGCTCTTCCATCTCCGTTGGTCTTCCCTGAGTGGAGCTTTCGTTCTCGGATGATGGCTCATGGTCGTTACCCGTCGTGCTTTGCGTTTCTTCTTTCTCTGGCGTCCATTCTCGCAAAAATTGTCTCACCTCTCCTGACGTCTGTGGTTGTTCCTCGTCTATTGCATTTACGGTGATCGCGCGGGATAACCAGTCAGCGACTACATTTTCTTTTCCTGATTTGTACTGGATTACGATGTTGTACTGGTTTAGCAGTTCCTTCCATCTGGTGACTCTATCTGAAGACTCTTTAAGCTTCCCAACCCATTGAAGCGGTCTGTGATCTGTATGTACCCGGAATTTCCTCCCGAAAACATAGGGGCGAAAATGTTCTACCGCCCACACAATACCTAACAGTTCTCGCTCAACTACGCTGTATCTTGTCTCTACATCTGTTAACCACCTGCTAGCGTACGCCATTGGTCGCTCTCCACTCTCGCAATCCTGCGACAGTACCGCCCCCAACGCGTACTCACTTGCGTCCGTGGTGAAGATAAATGTACGCTCAAAGTCCGGGAATGCCAACACCGGTTCCTTCTGAAGCGCCTCCATGCATTTTCTAATAATTCCCACCATATCGGGCGTCACCTGCACCCTATTTCCCTTTTTCAGAAGGTTGTTGATGGGCACCAGATACCTGGCCATCGCCAGTACGAATCGTCTATAGTAATTCAGAGCGCCCAACAATCTCCTGATTCCCTTAACATCCGTTGGAATGGCCATTTTCCTGATCGCTTCTAAAGGTAGAAGGATACGTATAAGGATACGGTTTTATTTTACATTTATTTCCATCGGTTCCCCTGGTCCCGTCTCTGCCCTTCTGTACATATAAGGGTACTGTCGTGCTATGTGGCCTTCATTGCCACACTCAAAGCACCTAGTGCGGGGGCATTGGGCCACCAGGTGTCCTACATTACCGCACCCATGGCACTTCCTGTCTTCTTTCCCTCCTCCATTGCGTATTCTGCCCCAACTATCTACCACTATCCCTGGGTTCTCTTCTCTTCCATGGTGTTGATGGATTCCTTGTGCGGTGGTACGGTACTCTGTTCCATCCTCCATCATCGACATCCATCCTTGCATCCTCCT
>NW_027109769.1:175499-185392 GCF_000696795.3 Halyomorpha halys
CCAACCTCTCCATGATGCGATCTCCACCTTTAATAAAGTGATTTAACTCACCAATTTCGCCTGAGAACCGCTCCAAGTCTGAGATAGCTTTTCTAATATCCTGAGAAGTTACTGCTCTCACTTTCATTTTAGCCAACATATTGGCGTGAGCAGCCGCGAGAGTGGTCTCTGGTAGCGGGGTAGCGCTGGAACCGCTGACGGGACTGCCGGGACAGCCGGTTGCGCCACCGGGATCAGTAGAATTGGCTGCCTCAATGCGGGCTGTTGTTGTGGTTGACCATCACCATTAACCATCTTGGTCAGTAAAAAAAAATTACAATTTAGGCGAAGTAAAAGATAAGAAAGCCGGAGAAAAAAAGAAGAAAAAATCCCGGGTGAGAGAACAGTTCAAAAAAATATTCAATTGGTAAAGTTTTTATGAAAAAGATTTAGATTAAAAAAAAATTAAGATTTAGAAGAAGAAAAAAAAATCTTCATTCAGTGAAAAATATTCAATCAGTATCCGGGTCACGGCACCACTTACGAGCACTTGGACTGAAAGGCTTGAAGAAAAAGGAAAAGAAGGAACAGAATGAAACCCCACGCTTACTAGAAAGATACTGCTTTATTATCTCTGTGATACTCCTTATAGACATTATTGAGATTTATTTACATGGGGAGTTAGGATTAGAGTTGTATACAGGCCTTGTCCAACCATAACTTTATATATATAATCATTCTATATAAAACGCTCTATGCGTATATTGTTATATTATTCGAATACAATATATTCTTATTTAACAGTATGGATCTTCTTTCTTTGTTCTTCTTAGTCCTCATTAACAACAAACAAAACATTAATGACCGACATTAATATTTTCCAGAGTCATACCCACAAAATTAATTCTAATCTTAATATAAGGATCACTCTTCAGCATCATTCTCAATTTGGTCATTTAATGGCAGGATTTTAATGAAGAAATTTCCTCATAGCAGTGGCTTTTTTAATCTTGTTCACTTAAAAATTACTGTTTTTCTAAAACCAAAATATTTAGATACGGTACGAATATGACTAGAATAACCCGATTAGAAAAACATTAAATAATGAACTTTATGGAGCAACTATCTATTTCTTAAAAATACATCAAATATTTCAAATAATAAACAGAAATAATAGTAATCAAAATTTCTTCTAAATTACCATTCAAATAGCAAGATGAATACAATATCGTATTCATATACAATATATAATATGCAATACACAATATACAATAAATAGGTTAAAATAGAACGGTAGGGCAGTATGGACCATATGATGGGGCAGAGTGGGATTCAGAGTGATAGATGGTTGGCCGCCAAAATCTGCCCCCTACCACGTTTTTTTTTTCTGTTTTAACAAATAGCTTATTGTCCTATCCTAACTATTCAGAAAAGGCCAAGGCATGAGATCTGTGACGACAGATATGTAAGAATTAGGATCACATTTCGATCATGCACGAAATTAAGGAAAAGTAATGTGAATTTAGAACCTGGTTACATATAACTTACAATTAATAGATTGTTCAGAGACCGTTAATCCATACCCTACTTATAAGAAGTGTAAGTATTATAAGGAATACTTTTATACATGTTTCAATATCTTTGAAGACATTAAAAACCTAGAATATATTTTTTGTAATTAAAAGAATATGAATAAACTTTTTCTATACAGAAAATAATTCATGAAAAAAATATTCATTTAAAATTCTTTATTTTAATGATTGATAAAGATTATAAATCTGGCACTTTATCATCACATCTAACATTTTGTTAGTTAATAATAATGTTTATAATTATTTTTATAATTTAATAAAAAGAAAAAGGTTCAGACTTAGACAAATAATTTCATTTTATTTATTTGATTTATTATTTTAATTTATTGCTCAATATAATAAAATTAGGAATTAGAATTTCATATTCAAAAATTACGTATATAATAAAGATAAAAAATTTTTCCTTGGACCACTTGAATGGATTATATGGAATACAACGCTAATCATTAAACAGAAGCCAGATATTTAATTAATCATAAGCGAAAAACAAATCAATTTAGAAAAGTTACTTTTTAATAACATCAAATGTTATTTTAATTTTTATGTTAAAATTAAACTTTTTAAACAACTATATAACTCATTATTTCACAGATTGTAGGCGTGCATTACATAAAAATGTTTTTAAATATTAGAAAAAGAAGAACTAACTCATTTACCTTTTTTTTAATTAAAAAAAACATTTTTAAACACAAAATCATACTTTTGTTATATCCACAAATGTTTATATTAAGTAGTGGGTACTCTTAATGTGAAATTAAATCATTTAAACAAATGGCTAATGAATCCACAAATACAATATGGAGCTTAAACATTTTTGTGAAATTATTTTATAAGATATAGTAAACTGCAGGGATTTTGTAGGCGAATAAAAAAGTTATCGACGCAGCTTTTAAAACACATACACACAAAACAAAAAGAAATTGGTTAGTTTTTTGTTGCATTTACGAGTACAAATAGACCTATTGTACATGTAACTTGATAATTTTTTTATATATGCATATTTTTTAAAAGTAAATTTAATTTAAATGAAAAACAGCATTATTTTATTTTGTTTTAGCATAACTAATTTTGTTTTAGTAAAATGATGAATTTTAATTTACCTACAAAAACTATCTAAATTATTACACATTTTAATATTTAATACAGAGATCAACATGGTTCTAAAATGTTTTTGTCTTTAACTACTAAACTTATAAGATTAAAAGTACTAATATTTTATAAAGAATACAATCATTTTATGTTTCTTTATAACGCTATTAAAAAGGTCGATATTATATTATGGGTTATCAACCCTTCCTAGAAATGAGTTGTCAACCTTTGGTACCACTTGAATAAATTGGTATTATGCCTATCAAAAGGATTATCGAAATTATACCGTCTAATATATCGTAGTAATGCGTGGAATTGGAACAAACACATTTTTCGAATAAAATTATATGTATCAGATTTTTTGAACGCATATCGTTATCATGTTCAATGCGATGGTCATAAAAATATACCTTTTCAACGATTATTACAAAATTTTCAGTGAATAATAAAATATGAAATATTTCTACTAAAACATATCTAAGGCCTTTTTTTTCTTCAATAAATTGAGTATCAACGGAAAAACGAATTTGAAGTTTCTAAAACTTTTATTGATATAATAGACCACTTTTTTTGTTTGTATTCTTTTAAAATGTATAAACATAACCATGAATTCCTTAATGACTTTACTCATTTGACATTTGAAAAAATAGAAACTTGGAGTAATTTATTTTCGTCATATTACCATAAATCCCTATTTTCTGTTAATTCCAGTAGGAGAGGGAGAGGGTTGGTCTTTATAAGATTGTGTAAATCGTTTTAGAGTTCTTGGAGCAAACTTTATTAAATTCTTTTAAGGGGATGTAGATTTTGATCCAAGGCTTTTCAAGTTGGTCGGGGGTTTGTTAAAATTTACATCTTCTACTTGATAAAACTGTTCTGTCTCAAACACTGGAAACTTAATTTAACATTGCTTACTCTATAAATAAATAATAAATAAATAAGCACCTCATGAGATTGCTCTCATAGTTTTTATCAACTTTAAATAAACTAAAAATTGTTAGATAGGAACATTTTAATCCGAGAAACGACAAATTACCACTTTGCTTGAGGGTATATATCGTACTTAGATTTAAAATATTTTTAATTATAATCAATTATTTTATAAATAAGTTTAAAATTATTTTAAGATGATTCTAACAAGAGTGAGAGGTTGAAGTTTTCATACCATGGAACCGCTAAGAAATAAAATGCAACCCACCCAGGCCGGTATAAAGTCAGAAATATCTCAGACACAACAGACTTCGGGCGGAGACCAAAATAATGTCCTTTTCCACAATATCGTATTACTCTTCTTCTTTACTCTTCATAAATTTTTAAATGTCCGTTGGTGCATCACTTCGCCACTTTATAAGCTGGAGAGTAAGTAGTAAGAAATGAAAAGAGATTTTGGCAAGATTAATGCAGGTAAAAATAAATGCTCATTAAATACGCTAAGACGTTTCTTAACGTTAATCAAATTGGTATTTATTTAATTTAAAAAAAAAACAAATCTGTAAGTTTATTATTATTATTTGAATTTCATCAATTATGAAATAATCGGCTTTTGATATTCTAAAATAATTAAAAAAACGGAAACTACGTCACATTATTGAGTTGACAATGTAAAATGATTTATAATTGTATTAATTGTAAAAGAAAAGTAAAAGAAAACTGTGGAAGAAAAAAAAAACGTTATCTATGTATTATATTATATCATGTAAAAATATGTAACTTATATTTGTCCAGTCACGGATTGATCAGTATGCTGTGTAATGTAGCAACCCGATATATTTGGGCAGCATGAATAAAGTATTTCTTTCTGTCTTTACATCACTTTATTTAGATATTTATATTCAACCTAATTAATACAATTAATTAATGATGAAAACTAGATTAAAAGAAAAGTCTAATTCCAGGGTGCGATATTAAACATTCTAAGTAACTCTTGTGAAGAAAATTTGATGTACTCAGAGCATAAAGGGTATCCGTCACGTATTCAGTTTTCCGAGCAACGAAATTTTTCAAAATCAAGTCACACGTAGCATCTGTTTGTCTCGATTCTAGTCCTAACGAACGTAACATGTATTCCGAATCCCAATATTGTTTGCGGTTCGTAAAAGAAATTTGTGGCATGAAGGAAGAGACTGAGTGGACGAAAACGTCGGCATGAATTCTTTAATATTTTTATGGTTATCTTGATCCCCACTATGTATTATGACTACGGTTAAAAATTTGATACCTAAAAGAAACATATGATAAGAGAACTGAAAATAGTGGCAATAAAAAAGGAATGCAACCAAGCTTATATGAAAAATAGTCGGATTCCTTGTTTAGGAGTTGAAGTATTTTGATATATCGTCGGCTAGGGGCCGTTGTGTTTTTCATTGAGTGGCGGTCCCACAAAATGAAAAAAAATCGACCCCCACCCATGGTGAAAATAATGGGAATACAAATGAATTAATACTTGGCTGTATAGAAAATGCTATTAAAATCGTGTGTGGCCGAACGAGTCAAAGCGTAAACATTAACTGGCTCGTGACTGCAGTGGCCTGGTTCGCATCAGGCCTAGAGGGTCGACTTTTATTTCTTTGGCGGTCCCACGAAATAAAACCTTGACCTCATGGTTAGAACAGGGTTCAGAAAGGACTAGGAAGAGAGTATAATAAAAAAAACTCTTGCTTGAGACCACTGTATTTTCAAACGCTATTTTCCTACAATGAAATCTTTTAAACCCTATTTTGTGAATTTGAAAAGGAAAATATTGACGTCTCAGGAAGGTGTTTAATAATAAAAACAATTTTCGCAGTTAAAGTGTAGTCAACCACTAATAAGCAATTACTGTGGAGTCTTACTCGGCACTTAACTCTTTACTTCGAGAATTGCCTAGTATTATTTTTTAATCAATCTCATTGTTGAATTTTTCACAAAGCGAGCTTTTTGAGAAGTAACTCTCCTGAAATCCGCACAGTTGGTCGATTTGCAACTTACAAGTGTAAAAGGCCCACCAGTTCGTGAAAGATAGGTCCGACTCACGAAACGGGAAGCTCCTACGTAAATCACTCTGGTTATAACTTCATTGTGGCTAGCTTCTACTGAAGTATTTATGCCCTCGTTTACCTCATGTTTGTTTTGCATATTCTCCTTCTTATTCATATTCATTGGTTTATTATCATAAATTGTAATCAACCGGTTCGCCGAATTGGCTACAAATAATATGAATGAATAGATATTTATAATAAAAAATAATAATAATAACACTTCTGCTAAGTCATTGGATGGTAAGTCTATCCGCAAGGCATCTTGAAATAACGATTATATGGCCAATTAAAAAAAATCAAAACTAAATGTTTACGAGACTATCAATTTTTACTGACATTTTTTACATCTTAATTCGACACCCCTGATGTAGAAAAAACTAACTTATTTCATTAATTCATTTATAGCTTAATCTTTCTTCTTTAACAATGAGAATGTTATAAGGAAATACTACCCTAAATATAAATGGGACATATTTTCCAAATTCCTATTAAAGTTTTGGGGTCTTTAGTATAACCTAAGGATCCTAATTAAAGTATATATGATATTAATACATATGCGATTCTATAATATGAATAGTTCCTTTAAAAAGGACATTTGCCCGAAAACCTTGTTTTTAAAAATTACGTGGTAAATTTTTGTACATAATACAAGTAGCTCATTCACGACCACTTAGTACCTAACATGTCAATCCGAGCAATAATTCAATATTAGCCTTCATTTATAGTAGCTAGCACCTATAAAAATCAGGCAATTTCTTTGAAACTTTGGCAAGGAATGACGTTTGACCATGAACGCCATTTTTCCAGCTACCACCTGAACATATTGTCATGCAAAATCATAATTTACCATTTTTTAAGAATGTGATTTATTTGAACACAAAAGATTTGTACAAACAAATGAACCAGAGAAAAAGCAAATTTATTATTTATGTAGTAGTGCTTATAACACAAAAACCATGAGAAAAAAATAGGGCGAATTAATTAACCATAAATCACCGTTGTAATTAGATTCACCATTTCCTTTTGTTATTAATTTAAAACTTGACAGATATTTATACCAGCTGCAGGCCTACTAAATGTGGACTCACATTAATTATTAATAAATATAAATTAGTTAACCCTTATGTGAAGATATGATTCCTTCTTCTCTTTAATTCATTCAACGATAAGCGATATCATACTGGCTCGAATACACAATATAATATTATCCAGAAAATCTATTAAAAATTCACAATTGATAAAGCTGCATACTTTATAACAACTAATTTTTAAGTAACAGTTTACGTTATAAGTAATTACATTACCACACTGGAATACATCACTTCAGTTTTATTGTGTTATTCAGCTTTCTATCAAATTATATTAAATGAATTGTATCCACTAAGACCTCATAGCTAGGACGTACTACTGTCCCGGGCTCTTCAGCTGTTCTAAGGCTAACCGGGGGTTCCACGATAGCATTTTTTATTTACTCATATATTTATGTATTTGTGTATATAACTTATGAGTACTTGGACTGAAAGGCTTCAAGAAAAAGTCCAACCATATCTTATATATATATATATATATAAGTTATAAACAGAGCATAGGTATTATGAGTCTTAATACCTAAACTCCCCATGTAAACAAGCCAGAAGGTATATATATAGCATTATACAGAGGAATAAAGCAGTATCTCAGTGAAGCGAGCGTGTCTCATTTCGTGCCCCTATTTTCCTTTTTTTTAACTCTTGGGTTCTGACTCATCATAACTGGTCCCGAAACCCGGGAATTTCAGACCGCATACGATAGTAATAATACGAAGCCAGTAACGGAATTGCTTTGTTTTTTTCCTTTCTCTCTCTTTCGTGATTTTTCCTGTTTTAGCTTAGGCTGAAATTTTATGGAGAATATATTGAGAGCAGCGGTTTTGACAGTACCCGAAAATACTCAAGCAGCGACAATGGTGGAATCGCAAGAGCAGGGGCTTCCGCCACTACCGACAACGACCTTGGCGTCACCACATGCGACCACCCTGGAATGGATCAAGGTTCGCACTGGGACAGCGCAAGAATTGAGGAATGCTGTTTCAGATTTAGAGAAGTTCACCGGAGAGGTTGGTGAGCTAAATCATTTTATTAAAGGCGGAGATCACCTAATAGCACGTATAGCGGCGAAAGAAGGGGAGAATTTGTTGAGCAGGGCAGATGCGATGTCGTTGAGGGCGGCAGTGATCTGCCGAATAAAAAGAAATATCCTGAATCATATCCAGGCGGATCAGGAAACACCATGGAGCCTGGTGAAGGAAAGATTGAAAAAGGTGTTCGGTGGGGGCAGATGGACACCTGAAGAGGAAATTTTCCGGATGTTCCGGGAAGAGAAGAAGTCACGACAGAGCAATGGGCAGTTCGCTGGAATCCTCCTCGCCCGCTTCAATCAAATTACGGATAAGATGAGTGAGACGAGGAGCATAGCGGAGGTGCAAGGTATCATGGGATTCCTGTCCACCATCTTAAAAGTGCAATTGGCCAGAGAGACAGGAAAACGAGAGGGCTTGCCTCGGGAGCGCAGTTTTGTGGAATGTGCCCAAGAAATGATGGACGCTAGCGCAAGAGAAGAAGAAGCTAGGACGGGAGTTGAAGAGGCCGGCTGGACAAGGGTCGCGTATAGTCGACCGAGAGCTGCACCAAGCTCATGGAGAAGGAGAGAGTTCCGCGAGAGCGGAAGGGAAAGAAGTGGAACCGGCGAAAGGAGACCAAACCAGGGTGGCAAGCCAAAAGGAATTGAATATTTGAATATATTGAATTGAAATATTTTCAAATTAAATCCACAATCCATCAATTAAATTAATCCTGTATTCATCTGTGAGTGTAATAGAAATATCATTGTTAGAAATATGAAATTATTGAAAATCATAATCTCTTTATTAACCTCTCATATACTCTTAAGTTTTTAAAATAATTAAATGTAGTTAACGGTAATACTTGGGGCTTAGGTTGTCAAATTGAATAATTTTTCTTTGTTCCTGCTGAAGGTATAGTGTTTTCAACTAATTGTGAAAATTCTAAATGGCGCCTTCAAATTTAAAAAAAATCAGATGAAAAATGTTTGAGGCTTCCTTCCATCTAGAATTGCGAGACAAAGTCAAATTAGTTTTAGTTGATAAATAAATACAGATTTTTTTTTGTTAGTTAAATGTAGAGTTAAGCCAGAAATAGGAAAAATATCAAAGATTAGACATACACTTTAAATATCCTGTCATCATAATAAAAATAAATAATTTAAATAAATGAATCGTTACGAAAATTTAAAAAAATAAATAATTCAATACTTTTTTGGAGGAAAGAATACAGTAAAAGTTTTCATGAAACATCCTTCTTCGCCTAGGCGCACAGAGAACTTTAACAATGTAACGGATCAAAAGTGAAAAAATTAATTGATTAAATTAATTTGTTATAACATGTAATTCTTAACTGAGACTAATATACAAGGATATAAAAAAAATCGTATTAAATGAGCTAATAAATGATATATTGATATTTTATTTCTGATTAATCAAAGAAATTCCAACTATGCGATTTTTCCATTATAGATTTATTTAAGAAGTTTATATTCACATCATGTCAAAACAAGATGAATGCAGATAAGCCCCAGGAACACGACTATTAATTGAAGGGTGTGGTCAAGATCTCTATTTGAAGATAAATTTCCCTGCACGGACACATATTTTCCTTACATGATATATTATCTACTGAAGGCACGTGGAGTATATACGTATCCTAGATCCTACCAGTTATTTTTTTCCTAACGAGGACTCCTTCATTCGAAATATAACCTAGAGTGCGACGTAGGAAGAAAACAAAGCGGAAGGAGAGAGGACCGGAGATGCCTTGGTTGTGGCAGGACTGGACACCTGGTGGCGCAGTGCCCCCGTACAAAATGCTACGAGTGCGGGAATGAAGGACATATGGCAAGGAATTGTCCGTATCTATTCAGGCGGAAAAATACGAACCAGGGCGAACCAATGGAGGTGAACCCTCAGAGAATGGGGAGAAGAAGAATTCTAAGGAGACCGTACGAGTCGGAAACGGAGTCGGCCGAAACGTCCGAAACATCGGAAACGGAGTTGGAAGGGGGTGAGAAAAGATTCGAGAAGGTGAGAAGAGGAGAAAGACGGGCGGAGGATGAAGGAAGGAAACACGAAGAAATCTGAGGTGCGTACCAGGGAAGAGGCGGC
>NW_027109770.1:0-1291 GCF_000696795.3 Halyomorpha halys
TGATTATGTTCATCTTGTCTATTCTTTTGTTTGTATATATTTTAAGAGTTTTTTTTTTTAATTTATTTTATTATTTTATTTTATTTTAGTATGTATGAGATCATTCATCACTATTGCCTATTGCCCACAACTGTGTGGCAGATTGTAATATATATCAATAAATAAATCTGTCTATCTATCAACAAAAAAAAAAAGTTACATAACACATAGACTGCATGAAACTAAAATAGTGTTTCTTCTGTTTGTGACCCCAGTCCTTCAAATACTGCAATCAAAATGAGCTATTGGCTTTCGAATTCTCACATCTGAGTTGATAAGCCTTGGACTTCCTAATGGAAAAATCAAGAGCAAGTGGATCTAACGTCATCCTTGACTAACATAAAGTGAAATTCATGGTAAGATTGTCCATACGAAGAATCATATACCCCTAAATCCAACAGCAGATGTTACCTGTTGAATTAATGGTTTCATGTCCTGTCATGATTAATAATAATAAACCATAATTATTAAAGTTCTTTAATTTTTTCCAGTTGAATGTTTATTTATTTCGCACTAAGCGATTCCATAAAATTATTTAGATATAATACTCTGCATCTCTCCATAAAAATAGCTTATGAAATCGATGATATCAATTATACTGTAAAGATTTTTTCAACGAGAGAAAGATCTGAAACCATGCATTCAATAAATTTTAATTCAATAATCAATCACTTATAAAATGCCACTGCCTACTGTTTCGTAGATATTTCGAAGGCTTAGTTCAATAAAACAAAAATTAGATCAAATTTTAAGAATAGTGCCGAAGCGGGAGGATTGAAATAAATTCCCGTAAATCCTACCAAATTACATTTGCGCTTCGTTGTAAACCCAAGATTTCTTGTCCAGCAGTATCCTTTAATAAGATAATACTGGATCTTCTCCGGTAATGTAATTGGAGTGATATCATTGGGTAGATTCTCCACATGATTGTATCATGTTTTATATTAAACAGCAAATTTACTTGTTGTATAAGATTTTATACAGTTGTAATAATAAATAGATTACTGACAAAAAAATTAAAATTCTACAATGCCTCCATGACCATATAAAACCGCAATACCAGAATTAATTGGGCTGTGCAATGTCAAGTTTTAGTGTTAATTCTATTTACCCTTAAGTTGCTCTTTTTTTGGTTTGTACTCTTAAGTTAAAAATAGATAATGTAATAGAAAGCATTAACGCATGGGCGTCTAACAATGATTTGAAGCTGAATGCCAAAAAAACGAAGGCCATTCTTATCGGTTCCAAGCGC
>NW_027109771.1:0-1297 GCF_000696795.3 Halyomorpha halys
TACACGCCTGTAACACTCCAATTTAACTTAGATCAGATTTACTAAATGTATTATAATGTACAGTTGTAAATAGCAATAAATAAATATTTAAAAAAAACAAAAACATTTACAGTGTGTGCCTCGGCTCTAGAACTATATCGCTCATTACGTAATAAACTCAGGTTAGCTACTTGTACTTCGGAACTTAAGCCGGGAACTTTTGGAGTCCGGCATTTTCCTTCACAAGCTTGCTTTGGATTTTCCCAGGATTTTACATTTCAGTAAATATGGTGTAAATGTGTTCTCTTCTCTCCACTATCAATGCCTGAATATGTATGATAGACTGTAATATTACACTATCAAGTAAAAAAAGTCGAACAGCCAAAGCTTGTGGTTGGGTCTTTTTGTGTGAATATGTATTAACTGCGTTGTAATATATTGGAATGGCGGTGGGAAAAAACATGAATCCATTTTCTACTACCATTAGGATAAATTTAATTTTTTAAGGAAAAGTGATAAATATTATTAAATTTAGAAATTTGGGAGCGTTTTTCGTTTAATCGAATGGAAAAACAGATTTTATAAATATAACTGTTGAGAAACAAAATGTTATCTTCGCCCATAAAGAAACTTAATAGATGTGAAAGATTAGAAATTTTGGTATTAATAATATTAATTTGTTGGATGATTTCTCTAATAAACATATTTAATTTTTATCAATTAATAACTATTAATTTATTTAACTATTTATTATAGGACAAAAAAAACAACTAATAAATAATCAAACCCTTACACATTTAGCCCTTTATAACATTAGTTCATTTGGGTTTACGTATTTATACTAAATTTTAGCTTAATGTGTTGATCAAAGGAGAGGTATAATAAAATTAATAAAACAAAAACTATATAAAAGCGTTTAATATAAACTATAAAGAATATTTAGATAATATGAATTCCTATATTTTTTTTATTGGAGAAGATGATCAGAGAGAGGGGGGGTTAGGTCAACAAAAAAACAACATAAATAAACAAAAAAAAATGTATGCCGACGTTTCGACCTGATTTTCAGGTCTTTATCAGAGCTATAAAAACAAAAGGACAACAACCATCATTTAGAGAGAAAAAAGTTGAATAATAACTACGGACAAAGACAGTAGTAGATTGATTACATTATTATTTATATACAATTAAATGTGAGCAATAAATAAATGATACAGTGGAAAGAATCTATAAAGAATTAGTTAAATTAATAATGCAGCTTATGAAAAAAAAAGACCGTACTTTTATTTTTATTAAAATGACCGCACCCCCCGATCAT
>NW_027109772.1:0-5268 GCF_000696795.3 Halyomorpha halys
TAAAAGATGTCAATTAGCACTCAAATTAAAGCTAGTTTAATGAGCTATAAAGTAGTTATTGATGTTTATCTTCGTAAGAGTAATAGTTTACATGAAATTTGCTAAAATAAATTGATTTATAGTTGTTCGGACAAATTTTCATTTGCCAACTTTATATTCATATGTGAATATCATAAAAACTACTAACCCTACGAAGATAAGGGTCATAAACTACTTTATAGTAAGTTGAATTTCCTTTATTTTGAGTGTTGGCAGACATATGTGGGTCTTATGGATCTAGAGATATATTTTTCAAAAATCCAACATTTTATACGAACAACTAGAAATTAACATTTTGTGAGTTTATTTTGTCAAATATCATAAAAACTACTACTCCTACAACAAAGATAAACATAATTAACTATTTTGTAGTAAATTTAACTAGCTTTGATTTGAGCGCTGGCAGACATCTGTACGTCCAATGGTTTCTCAAAAGAAATTTTCCATAAATCAAGCTTATTGTTCGAACAACTATAAATCAATTTATTTTAGCAAATATCATGAAAACTACTATTCCTACGAGGGTAAAGGTCATAAACATAATTTGAGTGTTAATAGACATCTGTACGTCACATAGCTCCTGAGATATAGATTTCTCAAAATAAATTAACTAACTAATAATCTTTCAGTAGATTTTTAAGAAATTTTGCATTTTAAAAAGATATATCTCGAGAACTATTGGACGTAAATAGCTCTTTTAGGACTAATATTTCAGCAAATTTACTCTTCTTTAAATAATGTTCTCTTAGATTTTCTAGTGTTGTTGGTAGTTTTTAAGATATAAAGCTCCGAATGAAAAATTAATATTTTTTTAAGGTTTTGAAACAGCCACCATTTTTATTTCCCTTACCTATACTTGGCAGACTCATCAATTTTGACTAGTAATTATACATAGTTTTCATTAAAGTAATCAAAAATTGGGGTGAGATAAATGCCTTTTTTTTCCCGGCTCTTGTAATATCAGTAGAGAAAGTAACCCTACTTTTGAAAGTCCTAAGCCTGAATGTAAATTATGATAAAGTATTGCTGTGTTTTCATTTTATTAAAAATTACAAGATTTTATGTTACCATCCTGTCTGAAACCTTTTAATTTACGAAAAAAATGTAGTGTTCTAAAACATATTATTTTTACGGAGTACAAACTTTAATCCCGAACTACTATGAATAATTAATTACTAATACTATCCCAAGCACACTTGCTCCAGTACGGTGGTAGTAATTACTATTTCTGGAAAGCTATGAAACTCCAGGCTGCTGCAATATTTCCACCTCGTATTCTAAAATTTACGATCTCAACTTTGCATATTCCTTCATTAGTTCTTATTAAACAGAAAAGTTTAATGTCTTGATTAAATTTAAAAAAAAAGTTTGCTGATATCACATTTTTTAATAAATATATTTTCACTTGAAATTATTGATGGTAAAGTAGCACCGTCAAATGGAGAAATCACTTGAAACTAATTCCAATAGATTTCACCTTTTTTTAAAAACTAATTCTGAAGCATATTAGAATAAATATGAAGTAAGATTTTGGCCGTCTAGAAAATCGCCACAATCGCTAGTTCCGTACACATAATCAATATAAATCTGATAATAGAAAATTTATTTATTCATGAGTTGCTCATCCGAGTCATTGACAGTTCATGCATTATTTATTACACACTATTGTAAATATAGAATTTTCAAGAAGCTTTTAAGAGATTTTACCTTTTTTTTTCAAAATTTTGTAGAATTGACATATAAATTTACAAGACAATTCATTTTTTTAAAAAGATGACAATTTAGAACCACTAATTTATTTTGTACCAATATAGTTATTTTTTATGGATCTTAACCACTCAAACCCCCTAGTTTCTAACCTTGCATCCTCTTCCATTCCTGACAATCCTCCGAGGCGCCTGAAAAGAAGATGGCCACGAGAGCAGCTAATGTAAAATGACATTAGAGTGCTACCAATGGGGAGTTTCTCTACACGCCTGTAACACTCCAATTTAACTTAGATCTGATTTACTAAATGTATTATAATGTACAGTTGTAAATAGCAATAAATAAGTATTAAAAAAATTGATAATAGCTGGTTGATGATATAAACCACAACGAACGATCGAAGCTCGTCTTCTTGAACCAATATGCTAATTGAAATTTTTCATTTCAACAATCATGAATCTAATATTTTATAATTTAAATCAGTTTGGATACAACATGGTACCATTAAAGACGATGAATAATTAATAGTCGGGTACTGCCTTCATTGGCTTTCAATACCCATGATGTAAACAAAAGAAAAGTTGGGATATCTAAAGTTCTTAGACAGTGTGGGAAAAGGGCTGAGTTACTAGGCAGTATGAATGTTATAAATATATAAGCTATTAACGTGTTCGTTGGATTCTATTTAATATTATTATTTTATGGTCTAATTATCATAACACAAATATTTTTATGTTTTAAAAATGATTATTATCGATGTATTTTTAATTATTTTTATTTTCCTAGGGTATAGTAAAAGTGTGAACATACTGTTTATTCCCTTAATGAAATTAAAAAAAAACAAAACATTAATAACAGTTCATGATGTTATCAGAAACTATTAATGGTATACAATGTTGCTTGTTTAGTTATACATAGTAATTTTTAAGTTTGTTAATGACTAAGAGTGATATTAATGAAGCTGTGTTACCTCCTAATTCCAAAAAATCAACAATATGTTTTAAACTTAAAAAAAAAAAAAATACAAAAATCAGACTAGAGAAATTTCCTCTTAACCATCGATTAGCAGCAAACTTATATTCATGATTTCAGACTGAGCAAATTCTTTCGAGATGTCTCTAGAATGAAACATTACTTTTTATTTGAATTTTTAAATGGTGAATTTTTTTCGTCTTGTTTTTAGAAGGTATTTCAAGTGACGATGACTCATTACACCAGGGTATATTGGCGAGATTCGATTGCAAAATTCATATATGCATGTATAGTAAATCTGTAACAAATATATGCAATGTTTTTAATAATTCAGGATTAAAACTAATAACTTTTAAATAATGAAAAATAGGACACAATGGGATGAGAAACAACAATGCAATATTCATCAGAATCATAATTACATTACATAATAAATATTTAAATTCTCAAATACATGTCCGTGCGTGTTAACATATGTATCTAAATGAAATACAACCACATCTCACGCTTGAATTAAGTAAAAATAAGCCACGAATTATTCGAATAAAATTATTATTTTCAATAAAATAAAAGCAAATATTAAATGATTTGAGTTTTTTTTAGTTCTAATTTTTATATAATATAATTAGGAGTGATTCGTTTTTTAATTATTTTTTACTCATCTGGTATGATGGACTGATATGAAAAAAAATTAGAAGAAATACGCCAAAAATGGAACAGGTTTCCATTATTTACTGAATAATTGTCATGAAATCTCAATATTAAGACTTCATTAAAAATAAAGATGTAATTATTGTGTTATTATTATTATTATTATTATATATTATTGTTATATATCTTATATAAATCCTAGCGATGAACTAAAATTCTCATAATCCCAATAATGAAAGCTTGGCCTGAAACAGAAATAAATTTTATCGGATCTAGTATAAAATTCCTACCCCCTTCTCATTTTATCGTAAGATTATTTTTTCCTCTTTTGTTAATTTTTAATTAATATTTTAGGTGAAGAAATAACAAGGTCCAGCAATCGGATGTGACTAAGGAAAATGTTCCGATAAGAAAAGGGAACTACCGGTATCCGGTATTCAGAGGTGGAGCAACACAATTCTCCTCTTCCTTGAGAATTCACGGATTACAAACTGCTTTATTTGAAACGGAATTAGCATAGGTTCTGAAACGAGTACATCTTTGCATAATAAGCTGGTGCATCCCCTAAGAATACTGAAAGGTACGACAAGAGCACAATAAACACGTAGCTAAGATCAAAATATATTTTAATTAGTTGGTGTTCCGATTGTTAGAATAATAGCAACAATTACAAAGTTATAACAATAGAAGTATTTCCTCATGACGGGAAACACGGTTTACGTTTAATAATACATGAATATCAAACAGAGGGGACTGAAGTTTCGGCTGTAATTATTATTTATTGAAGTCTGCTTTCACTTTCCTTATTGGATTTGCATTTATTATGATTTAAATTTTCATTAGTTGATACATTTTATAAATTAATATCAAGTTATATATAAACATTAAAACAGTTGTGTTGTTCTTGAAGATTAGATTGCTGAATTTCAAAACGATATATAAATAAAAAATTACGTTTTACTGGATATTATCCAACTTGACCAAAATTATCCAACTTTTGGACTTCATTAGCTCCATAAAAACGTGTGTGATATTTGAATTTTGGTCGCGAGGGCGAAAAAAACAAAACAAAGTTATCGATTTTAACCAAGCTATTTTTTTACCCAACTCTATACACAATATTAGAAGTGGTAATGCACAGGGGGTGGTAAATCCTAATTTGAAAATTTTTCCGGATTCTCAAAAATATGCATTATTCGGATGATAATTTTTTTGTAAACAATTATTATTGGATTATCAGTTTTTAAACTACATAAGAAATAGATTTATAAAATATTTTAATAATTTTACTACTACTATTTCGAAGCTAAACGTAAGTGTTTTAATAAAAAATAGATATTTGGTGAGTTCTAGTACCATTACATCATAATACTATTTCCATTTGAAAAATGAATGAAGTATAGAAATAAAGCAAAACATTCGCTCGGATGTTAATGGATCTTCGGAGGAGTATTAGATTTTCGGAAAACGAAAATTAAGATATTTTGGACAATAGCTATAAGAAAATGCATCTTGAAAGATTACATAAAATTGATTGAAAAATCAGGTAATTATTTTAATTAATTAAAATTTAATTTTTAGTAGTTAAATTAATATTTTTTTTTCATTATGAAAGTTTTTTGTTTTCAATATGGTTTACTAAATGGGACAAATCCAATTTATTTTTTTGGATTTAGTTTTATAATTGTTTTCAAACTACTTCAAATATAATTTTATGCAATTTTCGTAAGATGTACTTTTTTAAATAAAGATTGTCTAAAATATTTTAATTTTCTTTTAAAATTTTTTGATGTTAATCACTTCCATTTTTGAATGAATATTTATTATTTATTCATGATATTGTTCAACGTTTCGGGACCACTGGTAGTAAGAAATGTAGAGTGATGGCTGTGCCAGAGA